>NC_141031.1:14307500-14475000 GCF_052040795.2 Danio rerio
CTATAATTTCTGGATGATTTTCTCTCAGCAGCAAGGCAGTTTTTGTCCTTCACACTATTTTGACCAAAATGAAAATGATTTATTGTAATTTTTTTATATAAGCTAAATATAAAATTTAACTTATATTTACCCACGAAATACAAGCTGGGGCCACAAAGGGAAAATCCATTGGGCCCCGCTTGGGCTGACCTATATGGCGCCCACATGGGTTTTTCTGTGGGCAAGCCCACTGTGGGATTGCCCACAGAAAACCCACATTGGGCCCCAAAGGGTAAAATCCATTGGGTCCCAAATAGGCTGACCCATATGGGGCCCACATGTGTTTTTCTGTGGGCAAGCCCACTGTGGGATTGCCCACAGAAAACCAACATTGGGGCCCCAAAGGGCAAAATCCATTGGGCCCCACATGGGCTGACCCATTGGGGCCCACATGGGTTTTTCTGTGGGCAAGCCCACTGTGGGCTTGCCCACAGAAAAACCCATGTGGGTCCCAAAAGGGAAAATATTTTAGGGGCCTGCATGGGCTACCCCATATGGGGCCCACATGTGTTTTTCTGTGGGATTGTCCTGCCCACACTGTCCCACAGTAAACCCACACTTACCCACAGTGGGCCCACACTGGCATGTTTGCTGGGTTAGTACAAGTGTATAGAAATGCACAATATGTGACTTTTTTTAAAGCAATAATACATTTATGCAGTCATAAACATGTTTTGATAGTTAATATGCCGGTGATTTGATGCTTCACAAAAGTTGCAGACGCCTTTACCAATATGAAAACGCTTTTGTAAACAACCAGTTATACACCGATTAAAAAACGGCTACTATAATAAAGAAAATATTTTCTAAATGTGGAACTAAATACATTGATTTGCATTGAAATACATGATGAATACACTTGACACATGAAAGTGTAAAGCCTGCAGCTCACAACAAATGTGGAAGGTTTGCGTGTCATATTGAACAAGCCGTTTACTGCTCATTTGATGTAATTTTGCTCACATGCATAATTGAATATTAATCAGATGATGTCATTACGCTGCTGTGCTGTCAGCCAATCGTTGCATTGCTGATCATGATTTCGAGGATCGATAGATCAGTCCTTCACAACACACGCAGCGATCTCAGATCAGTTTATCCAGACATTCTAATCTGATTCCCGAACTCGTTTGAAGAACCAAATTAGCGAGAGATCAGTTATCAAGATTAAAAGACCCGGGATCTGCCAAATAATCTTAGATCATTTAAGCGAGGTACGAAGAACGGACCCCTGATGTCCTAAAACAACAACAACAACAACAACAACAAAACAAAAAGTTGAACACATACCTTAGGAATGGTATAGCAAAAAATGTTGATGGTTTTAAAACCTTGAATTTTCCAAACCACGGTATACCTTGAAAACGGTTATCGTCCCATGCCTAAAAGCAACACTTCTATGTGTCTGGAACAGATGTTCAAATCAGTTAAAGTTGAAATGTATTTAATCTGCAATATACAGTTTATTGTGTTCTTCCAAAAATTTGAGGTTTTTGTGAATAATACATGTTCAATATTTTGCTCTGTGTAACATTCTGCCCCAAACTTCTTTTCAGGACCAGCTACAGCAGAAGATTGTGTGTCCTGGGATCGTTACATGTCTTTGCGCGTCTCCTGATGGTCTTTATGTTCTAGCAGGCATTGCTGAAGCTATATACCTGTGGGAGGTTAGAAGATGCATTTTGCTCATCAATACATATTTTAAAGCTTTGTTTTATTTTGACAAGATTCTCATCGTTCGGCCTGTCACAATATTAACTGTATAGATTTATCACACAATACATGGATATGAGCTCAGAATGTTTTGATGATGCAGTATATATAACACTGTTGATGTTTACATAAAAATGAATGTCACAACATTTTAGCTGATTGCGAATCCTCTGTTACTTCATCTAATCTCTGTTGGAGGCGCAATGAGCTCAAGTCACTTCTTACTGAAAAGGCTTACTGACAGCTGAAGAAAAGCTACATTGAAAACTAATGGTTTTTCAAGAAGTTGTCTAAATGAGCACTTTCAAAGCTGCAGTTCACTTTAAAAAAAGTGAAAGTCTAAAATGCACATGTACAAGGGCATTGACCTTCTACCATTACCGCTGTCAAAGTTTATATAAGGACATGTAGCTACTATTTTAAAATCAAATGACAGAATCTTAGTAGCCTTAATCATGAAATGTTTTTGTTCCTTTAAAGTGTTTATGCTTATTAGTATTATCATGTTGTTATATAATCAGTGGCTTGAAAGGATAATAATATCACTTAGCACAATAATTTCTGTGACCGTTTATCACAGAGCAAATATTATTCATAAAGACAGGCTTACATTTGTTTGTTTTTTACTAATACATTCAATGTATGCTCCTCTATAATGAGCATGTCATCTACTCACAGTTTTTTTTTGGCTTGAATGCAAAAATGTCAGGGTCAGGTTCGACTTGAGGTCATAAAGAGGAATGCCTTTAAACTTTAAACAAACAACTATTAAGTTGAATGATAAGTGCATATACCAAGGTTATTTTAGTAAAGGAAAACTAAAATAAGACTAAAACTAATGGTCGAAAATATTCTATTAATTGAAATAAAAATGACATTAAAGGACGAACTAAAATTCAATGAAGCCAACAACAGTCACTGAAATAAAATAATAATAATAAACAAAAATAAATAATCATTTTCAGACATCATAGCACTCATTCTGATATAGAAAATTGTTGACTTTAAGAGAAATAACAGTAGACATGCTTTTACAGACAAACAGTCAAGCACATGATTATATACATGGGCATGCTTTTGGATTCATTTATTTTTTTAATCACTAAGGTTTGCACAAGCTTTAATGTAAACTGTGCAAACACCAAACTTTGCTCTGATCAACATTGGATACGGTTGGTACGGTTAACTCTGCTAAACTAGAATTACTAAAACTGTAACTTAAATTAAATATATAAGAATGAAATAGAAATGTGTTCACAAAATAGAAGCTAAACTAAAACTAACAAAATTATTAAATTATAAAATTGGCTAAAACTATATTGTACAGTAAATTTAAATTAGTTTCAAAATAGCAGTGCAAAACTAGAATAACCTTGGTAAATTCTTTGAAAAAAAATATTTGAAAACATTGTAGAAAAAAATTATTGATATTGTGGTAATCATTTCACAATGATTTTGGTCCATAAAGACATCTTCCATTACATCTGACTAGAAGCCAGTTGAGTATTCAACTCATAATAAGTTGACTGTAAGCCATTAGACATTTACATGCACCCAAATAATCCGTTTGTTATCAAACTGTTTCAAATCAATCGATCCGATTGAAATGGGTGTTTGTTTATATATTTTCTAATCCGATCCAATAGAAAATAATAAGCATGTAACTACTTTCTCAATCATATTCAGAATTCTCTGCTGCTCCTGAGCTGTGCAGTGTTGACATTAGTTAGTCTGCAGATGTTTTGATAAATGCATGATTAAATTTAAATCCACTAGGCTGTATATTTTCACTATTGACCTTATTCTAAAATGCGGAAGTGCGCCTGTTTTCGCGATTGTCTTAGAACTTCCGCTTCAGTCGCCTATGGGAGAAATGACTAGGAATAATAAATGGCAGAAAATGGTCAAACTACTTGCTCTACAAACAAATGTTTGCATGACTATACAGACCAAGTAAAATAATATAATAAGAAAATATCAGTTTGCAACATCAAACAGCGAAATATGCAGTTTTTAATGTCTAAAAATGAATGCAAGTGAATGAGACCGGAAGTCTCGAGCCAAAAAGATTCAAATGGCTGCACCCGCTCATCGGCGAAGAATAAGGTGAATAGGCTGCTTAATGAACAACTTTATTTTAGAAGTCTACTGTAACCTAAATATAAATTTAAATTAACACTATAAATAGTACAATTAAAATAGTTTAAGTAAAATATTAGAATTAAGAAATTAAACCAGGAAATAAACTGTCTGACAGCAAAAAGAGACCGTGTACTAAAAATTCCAAAATTTAATTCCAAATCTAAACTAATATTTACATTTTCAGACACTTTGGGCCCAATTATACACCTGGCGCAATAAGGTGCAAGACGTGTGTGGTGTGCCATTTTCAGACGAGTGCAACAGTAATTTTCCCCTTTTGTGCCACGTTGTTTAAATAGCAAATCCATTTTTTCTATATTCATGACAATTTTTATAATGTTATTATTAGACGTAGTATTGTAAATTATTAATTAACGATTTGTAATTATATTTTTATTACAATTACAATTTGTAAATACATACTAATTACATCAAAACAAGTTTAAATTTGTCCACCTGTCAGGTTTTGGAGATGTATGCATTACCATTAGAATAGGACGTGTGTTTAGATATAACTCAGTTTTTTTACCACACTTCATTATTATGGTTCATCTGTTAATTTGCTGGAAATTAGAACTGAATTTAGATATAGTTTTGAAACAAATCTTTGCTTTTAACAAACAAAATTAAATATGTAGGCTAATGGATGTCTTCAGTGGAGTGAGTTTCCACTGTTTCTTATCCACAAAGTAAGGAGTAAAATAAAGAGTAAAAGTATAGTAAAGAGGCAGAATGGAGGAGGCTCATTCTTTATCCTCACTGCAGATGATCTGTTTTCCCACTAGTGAAGCATTTACTTTTTCTACATGTAAATAGCAAATGTGTCATGGTGTGATGCAACTGACTCATTAAGAGAATAAGCAGAACCTTGCCGTTTCACAAACCGTATTTTTTCATCCTTAAAATAGCAAAAGTGTATTTGGACACGCCCTTAATGCTTTAGACTTTGCACCTAGATTGTAAAAATAGAGCCCTATAACCTGCTTGAAAATACAAAAATAAAAAATATTTTTATGGATCTACCTTGAATGCAAACTTTCTAAAATTCAAAAGTTTTAATCTAATTATTTATTAAGCACACATAAATTGATGTTTGAATCCGATTACAATGTTTTGAGTAAATATAAACAAATCTGCAATTGGATTTCAATACATATAAATTCATAAATGGATGCATGTAAACAAGTTGATTGTCATTTTATCATATTTAAGAAACCATTATGTACACTTTTTTTACTTCATGGTAACTTGTACTTCATTTTTAAAATTGTAATAATCAAATTCCTGTTTAAACTACTTATACACGATATGAAACCAACATAATTTGTACATTTCTATATATTTGGTAAAAGTTTTATGCTATGTTTTTAAATTTGCTAGTCTCGTTGATGCTCGTTTAAAATAAATTTGTGCTATTCTTCATTGTGCCTACAATAATTTCCTTGTAGGCTAATAGTCATTCAACATTTAATGCTTTCCTACAGGTGTCAACAGGAAATTTGTTGGCCATTTTGAGCCGCCACTTTCAGGACCTGAGTTGCATCAAGTTCACTGATGACAGCAGTCACTTTGTGTCTGGAGGGAAAGACAATCTGGCTTTCATATGGAATCTCTCCAGGTCTGTTATAAGCCCTTCATTTATCATCACTTTTGTTTCCAATGTTAATTGCGGTTATGAGTGAAGCCTTGACCTTAATAAGCGACACCAAACCTACAGAGCATTTCTCTGTTATCATGGTTAACCATGCAGGAAGCTCTATTGAAAGGTCTTGTGAAGTGCTTTGAAATGTGCATTTTTATTCAATGTTTGACGTAATCTCAACCTAAACATAAAAAGATGGTGGGACATAGTGAAGCTCCTCCCCTTTAAAAAAAACAGCCAATAGCATTTTGTTTCATCAACTCTGCCAGTAAAAGTAGTTGAGCTCAAGTGAATCAAAAGAAAAACAAATGCGAAGAGGCTTAAAGGGGGCGGGCATATCACATACTAGAGAGCATTTGATTGGTTAGGAGAAATTGTAGTATAGCTTGACATGAATAAAACTGTTGATTCATTTAGGCAGAGCTGACAAACTACATGCTTTACATGTTAATATCAGATGTATATCTTCTAAATGCCAATTTAATCTCTGTTTTGGAGCACATTAGCTTATAGATATCTTAAAAATGAGGAATACTAACATCTAAAAAACTTATTTTAATTTTATGCGACCTTGAAGTCTGTTTTTTTCAGCTTGAGTAATGAATGTTTGAGTATTTGACAGATTCCTACAAAAGTGGAGGAGTCCAATAAGTACATTTATTGTAATACTTTTTGCTTTCTCTTCTCTCATAATGCACCAGCCCTTGAAGCGACATCATCATAAATTTATTTAAAGAGTCCATTTTAGAGGTGACATTGTTAAATTGTTGCTTGTCTTCTCATATCCAGTGTTTGGCAGGATTGTGTGGTGGAACTCTATCTGAACTTCTGGAATATTGAGAGATGAGACTGGAATATTAATACACAGCAATGAATGGAGCGAGTGGTTTGTGTTTGGTAATTGAGAAGAGGCAAATCGATGATTTAGTAGCTTTGTCTGGAAATGAAAGACTTTGAGTCTAAGAACTGCTGCATTTATTTAATATCTTTTGTGTGTCCCATATGTACTAATTTAGTTAACTATCTAATTTATTATATATGAGCAATTCCAGCATTATGGATGTGACATTTGCAGTAAAAATCAAAACATAAATGCACAAAAAAAGTCTATGTTAACATTATTTTGAAACATCTGTTTATATTTAAAATGAACATGCCTTATGGATGTGACCAAAATAAGTCTGCGAGTTTATACAGTACACTTTATAGAAATACTGTTAATTACACTACCCAAGCCAAAATAAATAATGCTAACCAAAAGGATAAGAGTTGGCTCTCTACAGTACAAAAACGATTGGTTTTATTTTATTTTACATTTTTGCATTTATGAAGAAAAAGCTTCGTTATGGATGTGAAAGTTGTGAAAATTGGTACATATGTGACTTTGACAAATCAAATATAACTATTTGAAAACACTCAACATTGGGTCACACTTTATTTTGATGGTCCATTTGCTGAATTTAAGTTACATTGCATCTACATGCCAACAATTCTGTTAGACTGTTAAATTGGGGTTAGGGTTGAGGTTAGAGTTAATGTAAGTTGACATGTAATTGCAAAGTCAGTTAAGTGTTTGTTGAAGAGCAGACAGTCTAGTAATACTCAATTGGACGATCAAAATAAAGTGTTACCCAACATTATTTTGAATTGATTCAGCATTGTTTGAAAAGAAGTTAGTAAGTAATCTCTTGTCGGTCTAATATAACAGGGATAAATACTCACTGATAGTACATGAGCCATATCTTCACAAACTATTAATGATCAAATATTGAGGGCTTTGGCCTATAGATTTCACTGATTATGCTACATGTTGATCTGCTGGTTACAAATTTTCACTAAAATCATACTTCCAATTTCAAAGGAGCAAGAATATTCAGTTCTGCAGTGTGATTTGCTATATATTAAATATCAAGCAATGTATAATTTTAAAAGCTGTTTTGTTTTGTGATTATACTTGCAGTTTTTTTCTTGACTGTAGTCTTTCTTTATTTTTCACAGTTAATAGTTTATTCTACACTAGTTTAACCCAGGAAGAAGCTTACTGTACTATAAAGCGTACCAAGGTTTATTTATTTATTTTTTTGCAATTCAACCTTTTTCTTTTATTGAACAGCCAAGAAAAAAAGAACGCTCTTCACACTACACATACATATGACATGTTATATATTCAGCTACCTGTCACACCAAAAAAATTCAACAAAAAAAAAAAAACAACATATAGTAAACATATATGGAAATTAAGGTTGCTACCTTTGAAAGACATACTCATTTATCGTTCTTTTAAGTGTCGCCAGAGATTATCCCATTTTCTATGTACTTCTCCCTCATTATTTAATCTTCCCAGCATACACTCCTACGATGCAGTTTCAATCAATCCATTAATCCACTCTTTTATTTCTGGCATTCTTGGACACTTAATTACGTAGTATCATCCTAGCAACTGTAATGCGTCCAATCTACAGAAGAATAAAGGAATTTTTACCTATAAGATATCACTAGTTTGTCACCCAGAAGGCATATCCATGGCTCTACAGGTAACTCGCAGCCTAGCCATTCTTAAATTTTCACCAGAATGGGTAAACTTCCAAGGTTAGTAACTATTGGGCATTTAAAAAAATTTAATTAAATAAAAAATCTGAATAAATGGAAAACTAAATCTAAATGAAACCAACCACAGTCACAAAAAAAGAAAGTCTGAAATTATATAAGACTTATTAAAAATAATCGTTTTCAAAATTAGTAGGCACACAATTTGTGATTTTAATTTTTGATTTAATTTGATAAACTGATTTAAACTGATTTAAAAATAATAGAACGAAAACTGATAGACAACGTGATCTCTAAATAAAAAAGCATAATCAAACAAACAAATCTAAATTGAGATTTACATCAAATTCAACTAATAGAAATAAAAAACAAATTTTAAAATGCAAAACTATAATACACCAGCTGAAAATAAAATGCCCTCCTTTGTGTTGAACAACAAGCTGCACGTTATCTTAAAAAATCAGCATAGTCATAATCAAGAACCCTTTTTAAATGAATTGTTAAAAGCTGGTTAATATTTTATTAAAATAAATTTTAACATAACATCTTTATATGCACCAGCTACATGTCACATTTTTCTTAACCGCTCTGAGGGGCTGGAGGAAGTGTCTGGGGAGATGGAAGTCTGGGGTTCTTGCCTAAGACTGCTGCCCCCGCAACCTAGCCCCAGAAAAGCAGCAGAAAATAAATGAATTTGTTTATGTTATGTAAGTTGCTAAATGTAAGTAAAATAAAACAGCCTATACGGTCTCTGTGATTATAATAAAATGTTAAATGATTTATTATTAATATTTGAATATTAATAATGACTTATAGATGCAACTAAATACATCTCTTAATATAAAAACTAAGAATGTCACAATTCAGAAAATCACAATGTTCCTTAACCCTTATGTTCTTTTGGGGATGTTTTCGTCCACTCTGGGGTGATTTTGTGTCTTAATTTATCCATATATCCATATGATTTTTGGTGACAAATCTTATTTTGACACATTTTGAAAAAAATGCTTTGAGAATTATTTTTAAAACACAATAATACACACTGGGCAAATTTGCAACCCTTTTGTTATGTTCGGGATTAAAACATCCACTGAAATATACTGCTGTAAAAATGCATCAGATTAATTTATGTTTTTTGACAATTATTTATTTTTATTTATTTTTTAATCTGTTTAGCAACCTCAGTCCTGATCAAAACTACTAAATTGTTTGGAAAATTACATTTACATCAGAAAATTTCTACAATTACATACTGTGATATTGAGTATAATTTTACAAGATCTTGAATGACTCTAGTGTGAAGCAGTGGCGCAGTAGGTAGTGCTGTCGCCTCACAGCAAGAAGGTCTCTGGGTCACTGGTTCGAACCTCGGCTCAGTTGACGTTTTTGTGTGGAGTTTGCATGTTCTCCCTGCCTTCGCGTGGGTTTCCTCCGGGTGCTCGCGTGGGTTTCCCCCACAGTTCAAAGACATGTGGTACAGGTGAATTGGGTAGGCTAAATTGTCCATAGTGTATGAGTGTGTGTGAATGTGTGTGTGTGTGTGGATGTTTCCCAGTGATGGGATAACGCTGGATAAAAACTTGCTGGATAAGTTGGCGGTTCATTCCGCTGTGGCGACCCCTGATTAATAAAAGGACTAAGCCGACAAGAAAATGAATGAATGAATGTCACTGATTTGGTAAAAAAAACTCACAAAATTATGTATTTGTTTTCAGTATAAAAAAATAGTTGTGGACTGTTTTTTTTTTTTTTTTTTTTTTTTTACCTTTTATTAAAGTCTTGGATATGTGAAACAAATTGGCCTTTGATACATTATTTTTTTCTCCATAATTTACTGTTGGTAGCTGTTTTTGCCCCATTGACTTTCATTATAACCACATTTTTTTATTACAAAACCATGACACCATATAATCATGCTTTTTTTGATTGTTGGTGGTTTTCCCAGTTGGGAAGAGGTAAAATTTCTAATTTTTACTATTAATCTTCAGTTGGCACGATTAACCCTTTAGATTGGCTTGTGCAAAAAAAGCTTAGTTTCTGGATTTTATATAGAGTATAGCAGCAAATTAAAGTGTGTGTTTATGTGTATCTGAGTGTGCGAGAGTGACCTTTACATACTTGCGTTGATCTGAGAAAATCAAAATATGCATCTCAGCTGTCAGAACTACATGGAGTAAATAAAAACTAAAACTGTGTATTCAGGCACCATTAAGTGTGGTCATAATGAAAGTCAATAGGGCAAAACAGCCACCAACAGTAAACTTATCCACTGTTGTTACTAATTAAGGATTGTGATAAAAAGTAAAAAACAATCCAGTCCTCAACTATTATTTTTATTTTAAAAATACTTCATTTTGTGTTTTTTTTCACCAAATCAGTGAAATCATTTGTGAACTTGGCAATTAAAGAGTTAAAATCCTGTAATTTTCTAAACAATTTAGTAGTTTTGATGAGGACTAAGTTTGATTGAGAGACTTATGCAAAAATATTTGAAAAAATATTAATCTGCATTTTTACAGCAGTTTAATTGAGTGGATGTTTTCATCCCTAACAAATCAAACAAGTAGCAAATTTCAAAAGTGCACAAGAGTTAATTCAGCTAAATCAGTTTCATAAAAGAGCTGTTTTAATGTACTTTTAATTAAGGATTAGGGTAAAATATCTACTGCGCATATTATTTACAGTCTTTCTGAAATTGACATAAAATAACATCCTCCGTATCTCAGCATCATTTCCACTTTCTGTCCAGCAGATGGCACCATGACTGTTTTAAATTCATTCCAACAGAAATTGAGGTGGTGAAATAAATCTGGATAAACAACCCTACATCTCCACTTTGTTTCAAGATAGCTTCAAGAACATCTCAACCACAGTAATTATGATATTAAACTAGTGGAAAAGGACTTGAAACGAGTAACCTGCGGCTCTAACTCTAATAGCATCAAATGTTTTTCAGTGCTTTCAGACATGTTATAGCAATTCAGGCTCCGAAGCTCTTGTGTTCAGCCACTCTGTCCATCTCTATTGTGCAGTGCTGTTATTGTTATCGATCTGAAATAGCATACTTTGAAGCTGTTGGGGTGAGAATGATGAGCGAAGACATTTACCGCAGAGCATTATCAATTATGAGAGATGCTCAAACTTGAGGCGTATGTTTTGGAAGAAGTTCAGTTTGAGGCATTTTGCTGTTTTTTACTGCTGGTTTGGAAATGAAGGTTGAAAGAGAAGATTTTGATAACTGACATTGCAAGATTTTCCATTTCTGCAATTGCATATTGTGATATTGAGTATAATTTTACAAGATCTTGAATGACTCTAGGGCGAGGCAGTGGCGCAGTAGGTAGTGCTGTCGCCTCACAGCAAGAAGGTCGCTGGTTCGAACCTTGGCTCAGTTGGCGTTTGTGTGGAGTTTGCATGTTCTCCCTACCTTCGCGTGGGTTTCCTCCGGGTGCTCCGGTTTCCCCCACAGTCCAAAGACATGTGGTACAGGTGAATTGGGTAGGCTAAATTGTCCGTAGTGTATGAGTGTGTGTGTGAATGTGTGTGTGGATGTTTCCCAGAGATGGGTTGCGGCTGGAAGGGCATCCGCTGCGTAAAAACTTGCTGGATAAGTTGGCGGTTCATTCCGCTGTGGCGACCCCAGATTAATAAAGGGACTAAGCCCACAAGAAAATGAATGAATGAATGAATGAATGAATGACTCTATTTGTAAATTTATTTTACATTATTATTTATTATTATTATTTATTTTACTATTTGTATTTATCATTTCAAAGTTAATTGGGAGGATTTTGTTATCTGCATATGATTTTTGGGAGCATTGTGGTATCCCTGCAAAGTGTAACCATAAATCACACATTTTTCAACTGTGACTACTGATCGACCATACTACTGACTCCAAGTTGCAGATACTGCGATGTCACTATTGTTAATGCACACATTGCAATATCGATGCTGAAACGATATATTGTGCAGCCCTAATGAAAGTGCAGAGCATGCCATGATTGTTTGATGCCATTATTTAAGGTAAAGCAGGCCCACAGGCTGCAATATATGAGAAGGGGAAGCGAGAGAGACCCACGCGGCCATCAAACCTGGATGAATAATTCAATGTCTGTCTCTGAGTTTTGAAAGGAGATGACGCGCATCTATTATTCTGTATCTGTATCACTCCACAGAGAAACCTCTCAGCCATCACCATAATCAACATTCCCTGACCCTCGCATGTCTTGACTCTAGAAATCACATACAGTTGTGTTAGTTCACTGTGCTTTGTTTTACCTAGTGAGCTGGATACCTTTGTAGGTTCCACAAATGCATGGAAAGTTTATGAACATGCCTGCCATGTATGCTTTCAAAGATATACAGTGATGTAAACAAGTGTTTGCTCCTTACTAATTAAAAAAAATCCAAGTTTGTCACACTTAAATGTTTTAAATCATCAAACAAATTTAAATATAAGTCAAAGATAACTCAAGTAAACTCGTCATGCATTTTTAAATAAAGGTTTTAAATTGTTAAGGGAAAAAAAAAAATCCAAAATTACATAGCCCTGTGTGAAAATGTTTTCCCATTAAAACATGACTCTGGTTTATCACACCTGAGTTAAATTTTTCTAGCCACACCCACAGAAACTGCCTGACAAGGTAATTTAGATTAAAAGATCCACAAAAACTACAACAACATCCAAAGAACTGCAGGCCTCTCTTACCTCAATTACGATGGGTTTTCATGACTCCACCATAAGAAAGAGACTGGGCAAATGTGGTTCCAGGACCAAAACCACTTTTGAGTTTGAAGAACATAAAGGCTCATCTCAAATTTGTCAGAAAAAAAACATTTTGATGGTCACCAAGACGTTTGGGAAAATGGTCTGTGGATTGACATGCAAAAGTTGAACTTTTTGGAAGATGTGTAGGGGAGAGCGGGGCTCAAAGCAACACTTTTTGGTTTGGGTCAAATGATGAACAAAGTAATGGGGTTAGACAAACCATTTTTTTTTAACAAAAGCCTCTCCTACAAATGAGCACTGAAGTTGATCGCCGAACCTGTGGTTTCTGTGCAGTACTGTCAAAAGTGCCAGGAGTAAAAATGTTACTATTTACCCCACCTGCAGGGCAAGTTGTAACAGACGTGGGGTTAGTTGTAACACATGTTTATAAAGGCAGATTTTCATTAATTCATTCATTTTCTTTTCGGCTTAGTGATTTTAATAATCTGGATCGCCACTGGGGTCAAATTAACCATCAACTTATTCAGCATATGTTTTACGCAGCGGATCCCCTTCCAGCCGAAATCCATGTCTGGGAAACATCCACACACACTCATTCGCACACATATAACACTGTGGACAATTTAGCCTACACAAATTCACCTATACCACATGTCTTTGGACTGTGGGGGAAACCGGAGCACCTGGAGGAAACCCACGCGAACGCAGGGAGAACATGCAAACTCCACACAGAAACGCCAACTGACCCAGCCGAAGCTCGAACCAGCTGACCTTCTTGCTGTGAGTGACAGCAACCAACCACTGTATCACCATTAAAGGCAGATTTCACAATTAATTTAAATTCAGTTTACTTTAAATAGAAGCTATATTTCCATAGTAGTCGGCTCATTTTATTCTACATAGCAAAGTATGTTTATGTATTTATTTGTTTATTGGATAGACACTTTTGAATTTATTCACATTATTGTCCATTTATCCATTATTATACAATGCATTTATTTGCATTATTAACAAAAATTTTTACTTTTTTTTTTTCATTAAAAAACATTTTTTATTTAAAAAGTTCCCAACATTACACTCAAAATTCATTTTTGTTTTTGTTTTTGCTGTCCAACAGTGTGTGGCTTAATTGTAACACCCTGTTACAACTAACCCCGCTGTGTCTTGTTTTACTCAAAATTGGCTAGCAGTCACTGTGTTTTTTTCATCTTTACAAAATGGTTACATCTTTTAGCCTAGAAGATGGTGATCACAACAATATTTTATGTACATACTTTCACAGATTTTTTTAAATAAAAAAATATTGACTGTAATAAAAAAAACACTTTAATGCTGCAAAAATGCTTTTTCCTGTGTTTCTCATCCAAACTTTGGCAAATTTTTTCAATACTTGGCAGGAAGAAATTTGCCGACACTGTGGTGAAAACCTCTGAAGTATGCCATGGTTAAGCCTGAGCAAATACCTTAAAAATGTTACATTTGTGCCTCGCACTCCACTATCCCATTTTGTGTGGTGTAACACCGCATTTCAGAAAAAGAACATCATACAAACAGTAAAATGTGATTGTGTGTTGGTCTGGGGCTGTTTTCCTACTTTGTAAATGCAATTGAGATGCTGTGGGATGATATTAGAAAAGTGGTTTATGCTCAAACTTTTCAATTTGGCTGAATTGGCATTAATAATAAGTTATTGAAAACCAGTTATTATGTTTAAGGTGCAAACACTTTTTTCACACAGGGCTATGTAGATTTGTATTTTGTTTTCCCTTAATAATGATAATAACCTTCATTTCCAAACTGCATGCATTTTACTTGTGTTATCTTTGACTAATATTTTAATTAGTTTGATGATCTGAAACATTAAAATGTAATAAACATGCAAAAAAAAGTTATCAGTTATGAGGCAAACTTTTAGTTGAGTTCACTTCTGTATATGGTATTTTGATAGGTATAAACTCAAATGTCAAGTTGACTCTGCTACCCTGATGTAATAATGAAGCAAAAATCCTTTTATTCCAAGAAAATTAATAAGGTTTTCTGTTGAATTTAAGTAGCTTTGCATATGCCAAAGCGGTGTGTTTTTATCACTCATATCATTTTACATTTGCAATGGAGCTGTGGTGAAGAAATCAATGCTGAGATTTTCAAAATACATCACTGTACTTGATTCTGAGCTTGGTTTTTAACAGCAGATGGCACTCAATCCTTTGGAAAATTTGCATACAATTCTTTGCAAATCTCACTTGAACCTAAACTAATCATTAATAAAGGCACAAAAGTTTTGAGTATTACAACAGTGTTCAAAGTGAGATTAATTAATTAATCATTAATCTTGTCAAATAAATGCTAATATGCATGACCCTGCCAAACTTGCAAGTACTCTTCCTCATGAGCATTTTAGTGTATCGTTAAAAACTAGACGTCTAAAGCACCATCTGCTGTTAAAACTTCAAATCATCTTTGTTTCTATAGCACTTTTACGAAGTAGATCAATGGTCTCAACTTAATTCCCAGAGGTCCACAGCTCTGCATAGTTTAACTCCAACCACCTCCAACTCATACCTTTTTAATAGTCCCTAGTAGTCTTGAACGCCTTGATTAGTTGGGTCAGCTGTGTTTGATTTGGTTTTTTGAGCAAAGCTGCAGAACTCTAGGAATCGAGTTTGAGACCTATGATGTAGATTGTGTCAAAGCAGCTTAACATAGAAGTTCTTGTAAATTGAAATTGAAACTTTACTTTCAGAGTTAGTTTAATTTACTTAATTTCATTGTGGTTAATTTTCGCTGCTGAAGTGAAATTCCAAACACTGAAGAGCTAATCCATCAACGTACAACTCCACAAGTCCCAAACCAAGCAAGCCAGTGGTGACAGTGGCGAGAAACAAAATTTTACGAGTTGATGAAAGTAAAGGAAAAAAAAAAACTCAGCTCAGAATTTTTTAAATCTCTCACGCAATGGAGAATTAATTTCCTGATCAAATTTTCTTCAGCTATAATTTCTATGACTCATCAAGGTTAGTTCAGATTGTAAAATGGAATTTGTTATTTTTGCCTAAAAAAGAATACTAAAACTATTGCAAGTTGTTTTACATTTAAAATTAACTTTTACAATGACTATAAAGCTAAAATATATTATAAAATGTAAATTGAAAACTTAATCTTAAAGGTGTAAAATGACTAACACTATAACTGTTAATTAAAAAACAAAACAAAAACAAAAGTAAAGCTAAATGTAAAAAGAGCTAATAAAAAAACCCTGTTATTTCTAAGACCTTATTGGAAGATACTAGGACTACAGCTAAAATTTAAATTGAAATTACACGCATATTGCACACCATACACGCATGTTGCATAATACACACCAAGTGACTTTAAAATGAAGATTTCATGAATTAAACTTAAATTTACACTGTTAAAAAAAGTATGTTTCACGAATAGTGCTAATACCAGCATGCTGAAGTACTAAAACTGAATCTACATTCAATTGCATCCAGCTTACTCTAAACAACACTAAAATAATACAAAAACATATTCATTTAACAATGTAAGATGCAACATTAAACCCAACAGCATATGCTGTAATTGATTACAACCAGGAAGAATAAAACATTTAAATTCCATTATTATATTAAATGTAAAAGGAAAGTGTGGAAATGTTCATAGATTTTTGTTTTCTTAGATTTATAACATGAAATTTTTACAAACTGTAGATTTTTACATTTAATAGTTTTTCACCATATGTAGAAATAGAAATAGTACAATATAAGTATACACTGAAATGTGAGTCTTGCGAAAATTGAAATGAAATAAAATGTACAAATGGGAGAATTTTGAGCTTTAGAGTTCACTTAATTAAGTGAACAGATTTTCCCTAACAGCATATTAATCTAAGGCCCCATTTACTCTAGTGCGTAGGCAAAAGCAACTGACACCAAATATACGTATACGTCATCGCTGCTGCGCTGTTCAGTGGGAAGCGATCTCTCACTCAGCAGCACAGTGGAGATTTCTCTAGTTATATCGTTTCAGTAGTTTATTATGCAGTGACATGCAGTCAAATATTTCGCCAAACAGTCCTTAGGGATGCGGTGACACCCAGTCAGATATTTCGCCGTACAGATCCGCCACTTTTGGCGCTCATAAACAATCATAATGCTCTCGTGCTGCAGGAATGAGGAGGTCTGCTGAAGCCGCGCAGCTGTCGTGCTGTGAGGAGTTCTCGCCTTTAATAAACTACGGCAGTTTGCGTTCACTGAACAGTAACAATGATTAATAAATCCATATGAAACAGCCCCTTAAAAGTCACATCTCGCTTTCAGTTTCGGGCTTTGGCGCTATTTGCACTCACACAAAAGCTCAAGTGAACCGCGCTCAAGCACACCTCTTCCAAACGGGCCAGGGCCGGCCAAGTGAACTGTGCTTGAGCCCAATTCATCGCACTCAAACGATCCGGGAAACGGGCCTGGGCACGGTACGGATGGCATAGTGTGAGTAGGTCCTAAATCCTTGGGTAATATCTACAAGACAGATGTAAACATAAACAAATTAGAGCTCGAACAGTGGCACCATGGTTTTAAATGACTGAAAATGTATCTCTGTTTTGTTGTGTTAATGTGTGATACAAGTATTCGTAACTTGAAAAACATTTAAATATGACCGGATAGTGCTGCATTTCTATGGATATCCTATTGTAACTGCCATTACGGCCTATTTTTTTTGCCTGCCAGATCTTCGCACAAGTTAAATAACCTAAAACCATAAACAAACACCAAGTTATTTTGTAGTATTTGGTGTTTTACAAAGAACTGCATGAAAATAATAATTTATTTATCAATAATATGTCCCTCTAACTATCATTACTAAAAAGAAAACGTTATTAGCGTCCTAATGCCCCGCAGTATACATTTTACCTAGAAACTGCAGTCCAACGTATGTTAAAAGGCTGAATCACCCATTTCCAGTGAGCCTGTGTCACGACTTCATATGGATCACGTTCTGCTGTTTACCAGTTGAATTCGTGTTCATTCTTCGCAACACCGATCTAGGCTCTTATTGATTCCTTAAGCCTGTGTTGTCACCAGCTTAATGGTGTTTGCTAGTAAACGTCACCCCTGTTCTGCACTCGGGGGTTCAGCTGTAAGTTGAATCTTGTCCACTTGTTTTGACTCTGACCTTGCTGAACGACTCGAAGTGCAGCGCAGCATGAGGAATGAAGTGCTGTGAAGAACGAGGGGAATCTAAAGTGAGAGGGGGACACGGGCTCACTAACGCATGCAGGACAGAGCGAGAGAGTTGTCACATCTTCTACGTAAAGTTTTCATGCCATCTCAAAGACTTTTGCGTGGACAGTTAGGCCCAATCCTAATTCTACCCCTTAGCCCTTCCCCTTACCCCCTACTTCTCGTTTTGTGTGGTCACGTGAAGGGGTAGGGGTGTCCTAATTCTCTTTAGCTTAAAGAGATACACCAGCCACAGCGGCAGCATTGCTAAAGCAGGAAGTTAGGAGATTCACAAATTAGTATTTTTTTTTGTCATTATTACGAATTTTTACGACAAACAAACATATGTTTAAATGTATTTATAACCGCGTTTGTCTTTTACCATCATGCTTTAAAAAAAAAAAGAAAAACCCTAAAAAAAACCCTGCTAAATTTCGTGATCTATAATCCCTAATAATAACTCCTGTACAGCAGTCCCACAACATACTGACACTCGATGACACTCGAATACCCTGTCAGTAATGTCTAGTGGCTGGGGTTGACCTTTTTACAGTGTCTGCTATAATGTTAGTGTTGTTTTTGGTTTGTTTACGTCAATGAATTTGGCCACTGTGTAAATGCACAGTACAGTTACGATCTTATTGCCACATCAGATCATTATGATAACATAATATATGCCTTCAGTGATTTCCTGAAGATAAATACCAAAAAATAGCACAACTGGAATGGCTACAGCAGTTGCGATTGTCTGATCTCACATGAAGCATGAGATCGTGATGACATATGACGTGCGCAGGTGATATAGGGCTGTCCCAATTCTTAGTGGTATATTTTGAAGCCCTTTCCCATTACACTCAGTTGTAAGGGCCAAGGGGAAGGGGGTAAGGGTACAAGAATAGAATTGGAATCGGGCCTAAGATTGCAACACTTCAGGGTTAAGTAGCAGAGCTCATACATACCTGTACCATTAATCTCAGAAAAAATTAAGAGTTTCAAACACCTGTTGGAAAGCACAAACACACCTGATAAAATTCTAAACATCTGTCCGTGGTAAATGTAAAGCAATGTGATGTGCCGCTTTCCTCAGAAAAGCTTCTTGTCAGATATTTTTAAAACTGTTCTTTCAGCCGCCATTGTTGTTGTGTTTAGAAGTGCACTGAAGCGGTGCAACATATTTAAAACTCCACCTCCTGCAACAAATAAACAAGAAAAAAAATCATCCAGTGGAGATTTTTCCTTTGTTGTACCAATCCCATATAGAACAGACCCCAAAACTGAGCTATGTACTGACCCGTGCCTTCTGTGTTCTGTGTAACATGGTAATAATGGTAATGATAAATATTCACTTTGCAATGCTCTTAAATGGTTTAACCCTAATTTTAGGTTCTAGTGTTGGCAAATTTGTTTAATATGCTGTTGCACTTACGTGTGGCATCCCTTAAGGCTCTATTTTCGCTCTATTTAATTTTCTTTTTTTACATGGTTCCCCTGGGGTTGAATTTATATTTATATATATATATATATATATATATATATATATATATATATATATATATATATATATATATATATATTTTTTTTTTTTTTTTTTTTTTTTTATACAGGCGACACACAGATCTATCTTTCCCTGGAATCCAGTAAAGGCTCTGAATGCTCTGCTGGTGTGTTTAGCTGATGTTAAGTTCTGTATGTAACCCAAATTAAGACATAACTGAGATTATAGCATTTTAATCTGTTCTGTTTCAGAGGTTTCTGGTTCCTCTGGCTTAAATCGTGACCACTTTCATCTTGTGTGAAACCAAGCAATTCTGGGGTTTATTTTCATAATGCTCTCAATTTTTATTAGTATAGTCTTAGTATAGAAATTAAAACCGTTTCTGTCTATTAAGGACTTGAAAGCGCCATTTACGCTTGTATTTCAACAAGAAAATGTTATTTCCTTTTATATGGGTAGCAATCAAGCTTGTCTTAATCACCTTCATTCTTTGTTCTATAATGCATTTTAAGGTTCTGAATGGGTTAACTCTTGCTTAACCTATCTGACCTATCTTTTCATAGTCATGGAAGATTTCTCAGTTGATCTAGCCCAGGGATGTCCAGACTCGGTCCTGGAGGAGGGATCCGGGGGTGAGAAGGGTGCACGATTTATTTGAAGACCACAAGGGAGACGCGCGATTTCCGGAAGATTATCACACATTTGCGGGCATTATGAGACCCGCTAATGCATAGAGACTCCCGGAACTTCCGGGAGACTTGGCATGTCTGAATATCACGTTTAACAACTATAGTGAGACACGATCCTGCGGTACATCCTTAATAAACTGTCTAACGTGCACTGCTCCCTGCCTGGAGCTCAGAGGAGCACATGACATATCTTTCATGACATGTGTGGCTGTGTCTGTGTGGTCACGTGATGTGCGTTTTTTCTGTTCAGAAATGCTAGGTAAAACGGTGTGGATGTGGATCATTTTTATTCTAAAAGGGCATTTTAATTCTAAGTCGTATAAGTGTTATCGCGGTCTAAGTGTGTATTTTTCACGAGCAGGTTTGTGACGGGGGCGGGGCAGAGGATCGGGAATGCCGGCTTAGCATCATGTTGTCTATTGGCCATCGGCTGTGGATGATGGCATCGTCTTTCTGCCCAAAACTAGTTTAGTTGCAACCCCAATCAGACACAGCTGGCTTAGCTATTTAGGCTCTTACTAGGTTTTCTAGAAACATTCTTGCAGATGTGTTAAAGCAAGTTGGAGCTAAAATCTGCAGGACACCTACCCTTCAGGACAGAGTTTGGACGCCCCTGATGTAGGGGCGACATGTTCCTTGGGCTAAATTGAAATCTTGAGGTGATCAAGCTTTTGCCGCTTTTGGATGATGCTTCGCTACGTGGAAAAAAAAAAAAGGATTTAATTAATGATCCATTGCTGTTGTAAACGTCATATATTTGCTGCATTTTTAATATGTTATTGTTTTAAAGATTATGTCTTGAGCATCTGATTTCCCCTCTGTGATTATGTCCTTTAAATATATAAAGGCTGGTTATTTTACCGAAAATGGTGGAAATTACAGATTTTAAAACAAATATTTTTTGTTTAAAATTAATTTTTTTAAATAATTTTTTTAATATTAAAAAGGAAACATAAGCTTGACATCAAAAGATCCTATAATTGTTTTAACAAATATCCTTAAATGATGCAACCTGTAGTTTACAGCAAGCATCAAGTGTTCATTGAGATGTCTTTGAGATTGTCTCCTCTGTCTAGTCTTTTCTCTGTCTTTTCGGTGTTTTTTTCTTGTAAGGCATGGCTTACGAAAATTAATGACTCTGCTGGGGAGCTGTGCTAGTTTACTAACACTTGTTTAGGTCTGTAATTTCTTAGCATATTCATAAGGGTGGTCTTGTTTTAAATTGTGAAACAGGTTTGTGGTGTTGCCTGCTTTTGATGACACCAGTCGTCTGCGCAGTTTGCGGTGCACGTTGCTCTGTTTTGTGTCGGATAGCAAAAAACTATCATGAAGTCAAGTGCTGTTTCATGTGAACAATGTCTGTGACTCTGACCTTTTTTACCTTATTTCTTTCTTACTCCTTTCAGTGCAACTAACACTGTGTGGCTGTAAACTTGTACGGCGTGTGGCATCCAGAAGGGCAGGCTGCAAAATGCTTGCGCGACGTTACGCATAGTCTGTAAATATTATCGAGAAATTATCGAACTGTCATTATCGTTTTATCGGAAAATTTTAGATTATGATAATTATCGATATCGAATTATCGCCCAGCCCTAACGTCATGTGACTTAACCATAGCACATCATTGGCTAAACTAGGGTCATCTCTTTCCAACAACAACAAACAAATAGAATGTTTGTTTTAAAGAGACCGTGAACATAAAGAGCATGTGATCTCATAAGCATCTAAATTAGCAACATCGTGCAGTAGAGGTACAAATTGACACCAGGAGTCTGTTCTTCTTACATGGATTACTCAGTTAGCTTGATTTGGTTATTGACGATGTGACGTGATCCAGGATCATTTCGTTCTTCAAAACTGATCCGACAGTTTTGGTAGCTCAAACCTGCTCAGCAGCAGGCTCATTTCATATAAACAGGATTAGATCGGGTCAGATCAAGCAAAAATAATATAAGCTACAAATAATTAATTCGTTATGAATTAAATAATTATTCATAAATAATTCCCCGCCCCTTATGACGATGATGCCATCGTCCATCGTGATGTTTCATATTAGACATCATACAATGCCAAATTGGTCGACATTCCCCAACCTTAATGACTACTATAATAAAGAAAATCCTGTAAAACTTAAGAGTAAAACTAAAACTAAAAGTGTAACGACTGTAGCCCACAACAAATGTGGAAAGGGATCATTTTTAACAAATGCTTTACTACGAATATTTTTTGTAATTTTGCTCACATGGATAATTGAATATTAATCAGATGAGGTCATTACGCTGCTGTGCCATCAGTCAATCATTGCATTGCTGATGATGATTTCGAGGATCGATAGATCTGTCCTTCACAGCACACGCAGAGATCTTAGGTCAGTTCATCCAGACATTTTAATCTGATTCGCAAACTTGTTTGTAGAACCAA
This sequence comes from Danio rerio, assembly GCF_052040795.2. Classification (NCBI taxonomy): domain Eukaryota; kingdom Metazoa; phylum Chordata; class Actinopteri; order Cypriniformes; family Danionidae; genus Danio; species Danio rerio. The sequence goes on from NC_141031.1 coordinate 14,330,140, forward strand.
ATTAGCCAGAGATCAGTTATCAAGATTAAAAGATACTTGATCTGCCAAATCATCAGATCATTTAAGCGAGGTACGAAGAACGGACCCCAGAATGGAAGTCTGGGCTCTTCGTCTAAGCCTTTTTAACTAAACAGCCCCACATTGTGTAATATAATACTACAAAGTTCCTCATTATATAAATTTTTAATCAAAATAAGCTAGAAGTGTTGTTGTATTTAATAAACAGATTCATTTTGTGGATTAAAAACATTCTTTATTAAAACAATTTTTAATCCTTTTGATTTTAAATTTTAAAGTGCTTATATTTAATAAAATAAATAATATTGGTCCTCTGCCCCCCACTGAATTTTAGTATAGATTTTGCCCATTTGAGAGCCACTGCCATAACTTATGAAAAGAGTAGAAGTAAAAAACTGAGGACAGAAGGAGAGATATGGACGCTCACCCAGTAATATGAAAGTCAATTAACGCAAAAGTAAAATTCGATCACAAATTATCCACACTCCCTCAGACATAAAAATGCAGATGTGTGTGACAGATGTTGTTTAAGATGGGTCGGCCCCTGAGTTTACCCAGTGGTGCTGCGTCATGCAGTGGTGCTGACAGAATGGGGTTCAGTTTGTCTCATCTCACTTCTTGTCTTTGCACTTCCATCTGCTTCTCTTTCTCCTTTCTGCTCTCACTAATTGGTCTCTTTTCTTAACACTGTACATGTATGTCAAATCGTCGGTTTATTTAAATGTTTTTAAAGTATTAACTTGTATACAGGTTTTATTCATTACATAGTAGGCCAGTTTATTAGGTATACCTTACTAGTACCGGGTTGGACCCCCCTTTGCCTTAAAAACTACCTAAATCCTTTGTGGGATGGATTTAACATGGTACTGAAAATATTCCTCAGAGATTTTAGCCCATATTGACTTTATAGCATCACACAGTTGCTGCAGATTTTTCGGCTGCACATCCATGATGTGAATCTTCTATTCCACCACATCCCAAATGATGGTCGCATATGCACCCAAAATTTGATCTATGCAACATCAAAATATATTTGGGAACATTTGTGCAAGTGCATGACATTGATGTCGTGCGACCAATTATCACAGCAAAATCTTCTCCATATGCGGGTTTAGGAGGCATTCACACATTAAGCATCTTTGCACCTGAAAACACCGAACGCAGCATTTAGGAATGGTTTAAAACAGTTGACATGTAAACTTGCTGCAGTAAACAAAGCCCTTAATGCTTGTCCCGCCTTCAAGCTCTTATTGGCCCACTGCACTAGAGCAGAACGCAAATGAATTGGTTAACATCAGCTGTCAATCACTTCCCATGACAGGGAGCTACAGCCGCGAAAACGCAAAGGTCTGGGTACGAGAGATTGAAAACAACACTGACAGATTTAGTTTTAGAAACCACCTAAAGTTACAAATAATGACAAATCTGATTAGTTATCATGTAATGAATGTCAATCCAGCAGTTAGACTTTTAGAAGAGTGGATAAAAGACTTCCAGTGTTTAAAGTCTGCTATGAAAATGACTAAAGCATTCAACGTAAATCTGGTGGGACAGAGTTTTTTAGGTAACAGTGTTTGTCACTGAATCTACACATTTTAAGCACTAGATGTTCTAACGTTAATTAATCCATTTAATCATCACAATGCTGTCAACCATGCGACTGATATCACGTTCACCATTAGCGTTCTAGGATTCATTGAGATGAAATTAATATTGCAGCTCATGAAAAGACCGTTACTGCTATTAAGATGACATATGCAAATAATAAGTTATATGTCAATATCATCTGTGCAATATCAGACACCACCTGTGAGAACACAGTACAGTTATTATTGTTAACTTATAATAGGGCTGGTGAGTTCATACTTTAATGATGTTGGTTTTAATTGGTTAAAAAATTTTAAAACAGAGAAATCCCTTTTTTGCTGTGTCGAAAACATAACAAACCGTGACACCACTGTGTTGTATCGAACCGATTTTTGTGAACCGTTACATCCCTAATATATATATATATATATATATATATATATATATATATATATATATATATATATATATATATATATATATATATATATATATATATATATATATATATACATATATATATATATATATATATACATATATATATATATATATATATATATATATATATATATATATATATATATATATATATATATATATACATATATACATATATACATATATACATATATGTATGTGTGTGTGTGTGTATATGTATATGTATGTATGTATGTATGTATATATATATATATATATATATATATATATATATATATATATATATATATATATATATATATATACACACACACATACATATATATATACATATATATATATATATATACATATGTGCACAGGATCTGAAGTGTAAAATCAACAATGGTCTTCCTAGAAACCGTTTCTTTCAAGGTCACTGCACAAGCCTCTGAGGTCAATGATGTTTGTTTGGAGAGAATTTCAATATCAATCTTATTAGTACACTTACGCCCAGTATATCATATTTTAATATTTCACATTCATCAAATTTTAATTAACTCATCATCGCACAAATAGTATGTGATAGGATTTGTGACACATAATTAATTGTTATTGTCCTGAGAGTGTCATTTATAATAAAGAATTCATAACGGTTGGTTAATGGAAGATGGTTTATTGTGTTTCAGTGTTGTTCAGCTGGATTCATCCCGTACACCAGAACCCCGACACATTCTGTCCCGACACTCTCTCCCAATCACTGACATCCACTGTGGCCTGATGGGACCACAAGCTCGTGTTGCCACTGCTTCCCTGGACCAAACCGTTAAGGTGAGTTTTGGCCAGGCCCTACTAATTATGAAATGTAAAAACTGTTATTTTTTCTTTTTATAAAAGTGTTCCTGTATAAACAGGGATGGTTCACCCAAAAATAAAAAATATGTGTCGATCGTTTAATCACATATACTTCTTTTAAACATGGTTTTTCTTCTGTTGAACATTAAAAAATATTTTGAGCAGTGTTTTGTAAATTGTAAGCCATTAACTTTCAATGTACATGTTTCTATTATTGATGTTTGCGGCAACTGGCTTCCAACATTCTTCAAAATTCAATTTATAAATGGTTTATAAATGTCCTAAATGTTATAACACTCAATTTAATTTACATATAAACTTTTGAGGGTGTGAAAATAGGTATTATAAGGTCTAAAAAAGCTGGCTTTACCAGACAACATTATTTCTAACAGTAACTTCCTGAAAGATGGCTATACAGCCAGAACACACAACAAAACAGACCATCCACAGTGAAAGGTGTTAAAGCAGTCCTGCTTTTCTCTGTTATTCTTCCTGCTGTGCTGAAGGCATGTTCACTGTTGCTGCTGCTGGCAAGGATGTGAATGACCGGATATCAGTGTATGCAGATCACATCTTGTGTGCATATAGTCTATGTTTGTTTTTATAGCTTCTTTTAATTTATGTATGCAATATAATAGTCTGAACTATGAAAAGGCAAATCTAGATTATCCACACAACCTGCACATGAGCTATGATGTAAATATTGGCTCATACTGAAATAAAGGACTGTGATCTATCCATCCAATTCATTCCCATCCCAAAAGCTGCATTTTATGCCTGTATATTAAGCTTAATAACCACCATAACAAGGAGGTGCATAGTTTGTATGGATTGTGTTGGTTTTTAATTTAATTAAAACTTGTATAATGATATAATAGCAAATAGATTTTTGCAGCTTGTTCAGTTTAATTAGATAAGCCACTGCAACACAATTCCTGAACACTCTGACACAACTTTAGTTAATTGAGAGGGCTCTTATGTGGTTGTAATTTAGTGGCTTAGACTTTCGAGACATGCTAAATAAGCTAACTTTTAATAACTAAGACATCACTTGGTTAAAGAGAATCTGATTAATACCATGGGTACGGAAAGTATTCAGACCTCTTTAAATGTTCACTCTTCGTTATATTGCAGCAGTTTGCTAAAATCTTTTAAGTTCATTTGTGTTCATTAATGTACACGCAGCACCTCACATTGACCGAAAAAAAAGAATTGTTGACATTTTTGCTGATGTATTAAAAAAAAAAAACTGAAATATCACATGGCCCTAAGAAGTCAGACCCCTTGCTGTGATACTCCTATATTTAACTCACTTGCTACACCTTCTACACATTCATTTAAGTCCAGCTGTGTTTAATTATACTGATTAGAGTGATATCACATGAGTAGCAGTGCAAAATGGCTGTATATTGGCACTGGCGGGAGGCGTGCCTTAGTGTCTTAAGAGTGACGATGTACTGCCATATTGCACTGATACTCGTGTGATATTGTGTTAATACAACAGTTCCACATCATAATCATGTATGTATATATGTGTATATATATATATATATATATATATATATATATATATATATATATATATATATACAAAACAGACAAAACAGGTGATTTTGCTGACTTTTTAAGATTATAAGGCTGAATGACATTAAATGTCATCAGTCTACAGAGATTTAGCAGTATTTCTCTGTTGGAATTGGGAAATCACAATAATTAACCCCGAAAATGCTAAACACATGCAGGTATTTTTTTCTTTCTTTTTAGTGAACTAGTCTGCAGTAATGAAAACAGAAGATTTATTAGAAACAAACAGATAGCCAACTAAAACGTAACTGAGGGTTATAGAAATAATGGCCAACATAAAATATATACAATCCTGATATGAGTCCCATCTCATACTCAATACACTACAATTACTATGGTATAAATATAGCACTGCAACATACAAAATAGATTGACTTAGTCACTACCCAGTTTAATAATGATTTGATCATCGGTGGCAGTGGTGTAGTGGTTAGTGCGTTGACAATCTGGTGCTCATGGCGACCCGAGTTCAATCCCCACCTCGGGGTCCTGTGCCGATCCTTCCCCTCTCACTGCTCCCCATGGTTTCCTGTCAATACTCTCTACTGTCCTGTCCAATAAATGTGAGAATGCCAAAAAAATAATAAATTATTAAAGAAAAATAATGATTTTATAAGCTGTAGTTAGAAATTATGCTGTTTTACTCCCCTAAGGGCTAATTTTGCTGTCTCTGTTGCCATCTAGTGGATGGGCAATGCCAGCAGTCTTTGCTCTACTCAATGACTGGCTAAAGACCGCTTATGCGCTCTCTTCAGGCCACATTTAACAATTTATTCAATGTATAAAGCTCAAATATCTGCCGAGGCTCGAACCAGAGCACTACCTACTGTGCCACTACGTTGTCCTATATTATTCATTCATTCATTCATTTTCTTGTCGGATTAGTCCCTTTATTAATCCGGGGTCTCCGCAGCGGAATGAACCGCCAACTTATTCAGCAAGTTTTTATGCAGCGGATGCGCCTTCCAGCCGCAACCCATCTCTGGGAAACATTCACACACATTCACGCACACACTCATACACTACGGACAATTTAGCCTACCCAATTCACCTGTACCACATTTCTTTGGACTGAGGGGGAAACCGGAACACCCGGAGAAAACCCACGTGAATGCAGGGAGAACATGCAAACTCCACACAGAAACGCCAACTGAGCCGAGGCTCGAACCAGTGACCCAGTGACCTTCTTGCTGTAAGGCAACAACACTACATACTGCGCCACTGCTTCACCCGTCCTATATTATATTATATTATATTATATTATATTATATTATATTATATTATATTATATTATATTATATTATATTATATTACATTACATTAAAGTGCATCCAGAAAATATTATAGCGCTTCACATTTTCTGTGATAAGCTGTGAATACCGATGTACATGTGATTTATCAGCATTTTCATTTTTAATAAATTTGCAACAGTTTCAAAAATCTTTTTTCCCATTGTTGTTATTATGGGCTATTGTTTGTAGAATTTTGAAAATAAATTAATTTAATCTATTTTGGTATAAGGCTGTAACATAAAAAAAAAATTTAAAACTAAAGTGCTATGAATACTTTCCAGATGCGCTGTTCCTGACCATTTTAAAGTGTCCAGTGTTCCACTTTCACAAGTGATTGAGTTTTTCTAATTTTGTCTCCCATCATTTCTTTCTTGGGGATCCGTTATATCATGTGTAGAAGACTAATTTAATATGCTGATGTCTTAATCGGTTCTATTCTGTTTAGAAAAATCACAAAGCATAAATATTTATGAATTCATATTTCCCTGTCATATGCACCTAAAGCTGTTTCACTTGTAATCCAGTTTGTGGCTTATTTAACTTGCTAAACTCTCATAATGGCATCAAGAAATCGGGTCATGAATGGCATGCTTGACTTGAGATGATGTGCTTCATTTCCTTCCCTTTGAAAGCGGGAAGATGCTCTTAAATTAATATTTGCTGCGAAGAGTCCTTGGATTGTCTTTCAGGAAAATTTTGCATCCCATTTGCGCTTTGAGGGTGTACAGTTTTTATAGACATTTTTAGCCATTTACAAGCATACTGTGCTCCAGCTAAATCACTTAAGTGCGGTAATTTTGTTTTCAATGCACAATAATACCCACGTCTCCTTTCTCAAGTTCGAAACTTTGCTGGAATTTGATTTCCCTGTTGATGAATGTGACAGGGTCAGTATGTTTCTGGCCAGAGTGTAAACTGCAGAAACAGCAGGTATCAGTTCCTGTGCTCAATTCACCACTCGGGGCTGTTTTTTTCTGGATGGCTTCAGGCGACACTGTTGATTTGACTGTGAAGACTATGAAGATCATTGGCAGAAAGAATGATGTCCGTGAGGGAAGACTGGAGCCCAGTGTGATGGACAGTATTGGGAAGAACATGCTGTTCTATATGCTTTATAAACTAAGCTGTTGTCTATATAGTGTTAGACATATCTATGCACTGTAAACCAAGTCTTATTTTTTAAGAGGCCCTATTTTGCATTATAAAAGTTGATACTTTGGTTTTGTGGGTCTCCAATAATAGACTGATATGCATGCAAGGTCAAAAAACACTTTCATTGTCTTTGTCTTCATTGTCTTTTTCATTGTACGAATTATCCCAATGACTATGATTCGCTAATCTGCAGTAATTGATCCGATGACCCAGTCTGTTGCGATTGGTCGACTGGGTTCAGCGCAAGACAGATTGAAACTTCCAACATGGTTAAGAAGCAGCACACAGAGTATGTGAGAGCCCAATGCCGGAATGCAATAAAGCAATTCAGTTAAACACCAGCATATTACTATACTTATAACGCTAACCACAAGTAATAACAGCTACACACATTCAGTATTAATCCAAACAGTGGCGAAACTTGAACTGTTGTGAAAATTGACCACGCCACGCGTGTGAGGAACAGCTGATGGTGGCCATAGCAAAGACAAATGGCAGAGGATCGCAAGCTCAGAAATGCATTTAAATCAGTAAAGGAAGAAGCACGCGTCAAGATTTCAATTTGATTTTGGACACAATATGTGAATAGCTCATAAATATTTAACTTGAGAGAAGCATTACAAGCACTGATCTATAATAAATAAGTAAATACAAGCCCCGCGGAGTGATTACAAGTTACAACACACAATTAAATATATATTTTGCAAACTACACAAAACGAGGCAACAATTTTAATTACACTTACATGTTAGCAAATAACTGGCAAATCCTGCATTGCAGCATAGGTTATTATATCAAAAATCAAAAAAAAAAAAAAAAAACTTACAGGAACAAACACATCACTACACTGTAAAGAAAAATCCATAATTTTACAGTTTATTCCCAGCAGCTGGGTTTCTAAAAAAAAAGAAAAGAAAAAGAAAACAAGCGAAATAACGGCCGTTAAATTACAGAAATACATTTTAAAAAAACGGATATTAAATTTCCTTAAATTTACATTTCTGGTAAGTTTCTGTAATTTAATATCCGTTATTTTACAGTTTTTTTTCCGGCACCCTAGCTATTGGAAATAAACCGTAAAATGACAAAATTACAAAAGTTTGCTTATACTGTTGTATTGTTGTGAAAATGAACTTTAACCCTTTAGTCTCCATCTGTCAGTAATCGTAATCTTCGTGTAATGATCAGTCTCGTGATCTCCCGCACTCCACTAGTGTCTAAAGGAAAAGGGGCATTCACGTCTTATCGAATCCGGTACTACATGTTTAGTGATGTAACGTATCGATGTCGTCATGTTCAGGCATGTTTTTGATTTGATAAAAAAAATTACTGTTTTAATATTGATCAAATGAATTTAGCAAAATTTTACTGCGACTCAGGCCATTAATCGCTCTTTCCTTTTTAGTAAACTAATCACACATGAATTATAGAACGGTCCCAGAGCGCTTGATGATTAAATTCAGAACAGAAACTGCACTTTTTAAGATCAGGAACTCCAAACCCCAAGCATCACGATATCAAAGGAAGCAGCAGCAGCTGCAGCGTCCCTTCAAGGTCATCCAGAAAAACGGCTTGCAGACTCTCTTTGAGTGTTTCCTGTGTGATCATTGAATCTTTGAATTGCTAAATAATTTCCAGTCCTTTATATCGACTACCCATGAAGTAGTGGAGGAGTTATTTGATCTTTTAAGCCTGCGCCACACTTCAGCTCTTGGGTGCTGATCTACTTGTCACAATATACGAAAAATGCATGGGTTGAGACTTCATGCCTGTTGTCATTGACATTGCTTTGACAGGATTATGGCAATAATCAAGCCCATTATAAAGAAGCCACAGGCATGACTGATCTACAGGCTACATGCTCTGAGGATCTGTCATGAACGACTGGCTGCTTAGTCTTTGTTTAAGCTGGAGGTGAGCCCGCGGCGCCACGCCACACAAGCGTTCAATGTCACACTGAGTGCACTCTCTCATTACCCACAATCCCCTATGGGATTTTGCTGGACCGGTTGCTGTCATCACAGAGCTCTAGTGAGGAGAAATGGGAGAATGAGTTGTGGTTGACTGCCGTAATAATAAAGGGGAGTTTACCTCGGGGTCTCTTTCTCTGGACTGTGACGGCCATGTCATCTCAACTTCAGGATGTGAAAGTTTTCGGTAAACGCTTCGAGAATGTTGTACGGATGAATGTCCTGACAAAACATGCCTGTGGCTCTCGTATAATCAGCGTTGTCTCACGCTGTCAAAAGCCATTTGAATGCTGTGGCTGCATTCAGGGTCTCGGGATGGATCTATATCAGAATCAATCAACTCCCCCACCCAAGGAGTCAGGAACGTGCCTCGAACCATTTAATTGGGCCAAGTTTGACCCAATCTGCTCCTAGCTGTTTTAAAGAATGCTTTAGTCATGGGCTTCCTGTGCAGATATCGTCTTGACTGGGTTCAGGTTTAAGGCTGACTCATGCTTCCAGACACCTAAGCTATGGGGTTCATCCACCAATATTTTGACGTCAGCCTGCATTCGCCCACAACTGAGCGCAATACCCCCAACGGTTATAAATAATAAATCACAATAAACATTTCTTCTGCCAAGTGGTAATCTTAATTAGTCTAATTGTAGACTGTCAGCAGTTGCCAAACAACTTGGTGCATTAATGTAGAATTCAAGTGATGTGCATTCGCAGTTTCAAACATTTTGCGGAATCTCTTTCATAACTGCAAATAGATTATTCATGTTTTTGCAATATTTTAAGCATTTTTAATTTAGGTCCATCTTTATGAAATATGAAATAAAATATTACAATGATTCCTGCAGGATCATAGATTAATAGCGTAAAATAAATAATGTGATGTATGAAAAGGCATAAGTGAAATATGCCTGCTTTTGGTTCTGAAATCATGTTTTATGGAACATTTTTGAGGTTTTTGGAGGAAATATTGTTTAAAAGGCAAGATTTAAAGAACTTTTTTGAAGAAAAAGCTGTAATTTGCAATAAAATAAAAATGTGATTTGTTATTTCTCTTTAGATTTATTTAATTGACAAAAGTACAATGTATCTTTTTTGCCCAGTGTTTTCAATAACATACTAAAACTTTGTTCTTTGATAAAAGTAGATATGTGCCTTAGGTAAGTTATAAAAAACAAAAAAACAAAAACAAAAAAAAACAAATAAAAACAATAAACTAGATTACTACTAGAATCAAAAGCTTCATATTGACCATATTTGGAATGGTCGTGAATATTAATGATGCAGCTCTTCTCTCTCTCTCTCTCTCTCTCTCTCTCTCTCTCTCTCTCTCTCTCTCTCTCTCTCTCTCTCTCTCTCTCTCTCTCTCTCTCTCTCTCTCTCTCTTACACACATGCACACAACTCTGAAATAAATGCATGCAAAATATTTTAAACAGACTACTTTTTACATTTATTAATAATTAATAATGTAAGTGGTGGAGAGATGAGTCACGCAACAGTCTGTTTTGTGTTCTGATTGGCCTGATTTTAACTGGCTTTTACACTCACAGAATTAATGAGAACAAGGAAAAATTATGTTTAAGGCTCACAGAATGGCCATTTTCATATACTGACCTCTTATTATTTGACTGTGCCTTGGTATACCCAGATTTTTTTTTTATAGGGCACTTTTAAAGCCAACCTATTTTACAACTTTTACAAGATGTAAGATGAGCCTTTGGAGTATCCAGAATGTCTGTAAATTTTCAGTTCAAAATTCCCATCAGATAATTTATTATAGCCTCCAGAATCTGCCCATTTTGGTGTCTGACTACAATGTAGCACTTTTTGTAGCCCGCCCATTGTTCCGACATGCGTGTCTGCTTCTCCAGCAGATAAAAAGCAGTGATTGATAGAGACAGACACAAATGAAGCTGAAATACAGCTTATTAGTCAAAAATACCAAGCGAGTTTTTTTCATGTATTTGTGGTGGAGTTTATTCTGAAATGAGTGTCACAAATGCTGTTAGTAGTACCCACACACACACACACACACACACATATATATATATATATATATATATATATATATATATATATATATATATATATATATATATATATATATATATATATATCCGCATTAATTGATCATATAGCCATTGGTAATTATAGTGGTTAAGAATTACATAGCAATTTTACTGTATTTATTACAAACATACTTTGTTCTAAAAATGTTTTAAACTTAGAAAAATCACAGAGAGTTGGAACAGATGTTTTAATCCCAGTTTATTTGCAATAATGTTCTGTGGACTTTTATACATTTTATTAAAGAGACATGGCGCCTGTCAATCAATTCGGTGGGTGGGGAAAACTGCACTCCTACTTCACAGTGTGGTGGGCCTCTAAATCTTTTTGTAAATTTTCTGTCATTAAAATAGGAAAAATCCAAAATCCCAGTAATTTTTTGCGTTTCTATCACTCCAATATGACTGTTGACAAACTATACCTACACACAGTTCTGTCCAAACAGCTTACTAAAGTTGTAAAAGCTTGTAAAAGTTTTTATCATAAGTGCTCTTAAGTTTTGACTTGATGGCTGCAACAAAATCCAAGAAACTTGGTTCAGAGTTTCATGTTTGGGTTTAAAATAAGCAGCTGATCAGGACTCAACATTTTGCTCCAAAATAGTTAAAAAAAATTGAATCTAAATTCTAGTTTGTGAATAATTTTACCTTCTATACATTGTGTAATGGGGCTGCACAATTGTTTCAGCATTGCCATGTGTGTGTCTGCAATAGTCACATTGCAGGATCTACAATGTTGAGTTGCCATAGTTGATTGGCACAGAAGTTAAAAATACATGAGATTCGTGCAGTTAATGCAAAGTATAACCATAACAGGCTGAAAGTTTAGAATCTGCAAGTATTTTAAAGGCATGTCGAGAGAGTTTAAAACATTTGAGCACAAAAAGTAAATTAGTATTTTTTTAGGAATAATAATTTTACTGAATGATTAATACAATGAGGACTGTAAATCAATATTTTAGATTTCATTATTTAATTTCTGTACCTGAATAGAGAAATTACTTCGTTGTGCTAATAACCAAGGTTATGTCTAGGCAAAGCCAAAGAAAAAAGAAGACGGAGCTATACAAGGCCTTTAGTATATTTCATCAACAAGCAAAACAACTGCATTCTGACAGTGAAATGCATCTGTACGGCAGGGTATTTGAACAGTTTTTGCTGAAATCCAAGCTGCAATCAAAAATGAGTTATATATATGGTTCAGCATAGCTTGAACTTGCCTTATATAAAATAAGAACTGCAGTCGAGCAATTTTAATTAGGTCCACAATCCATTCAGCTCCCTTTTAGCCAAAGATGTCTGCGGTTGGCATTAAATGCCGTGTGGTGTACGATAAAGAGTATGTTTTCTATTTTTGAATTTGGCATCCTACCGAACAACATGTCATGTTTGCTATTACAGCCAGGAACCCGTGTGACGTTATGTGTGAAGTAGGTTGTAATTCCTCTATGCTGTTTGATTGACTCTTTTTCTTTGCTTTATTGAATTACGTTTCCCTTACAATATCGACCCAATCAATCTAAATTAGGCATTTCCTTCTAAATAGAGCTCTTCAGGCTATCTGGTGAAATTTTATTCATATTGCAATTTATAACACAGAGAATCGTAACATTACAATGCCATATATTTCCAAAAACATGCAATCCTATTCTGTAATACTGTGAAAAGATTCAGGGAATCAGAGTAATCTCAGTTGTGTAGTCTAGGACAAGGCAAGAACTTCAGCTGAATGTGCTTGACATTTGAGTCCTAAAATGCTAAGAAACCGCTGTCTTTTGCTGCATCAAAAAAATACTACTTGCATCTACAGTATAATTAAGAAGTAAGCTATACAGCAGTTCTGTGCAGGGATGCTGCTTGTTTGTAATTCAGAGATCACTTCAGACAATCAAGAAAATACTACCAATGTGTGCTGAGGTCAGAGGAGTCCTTATTTCAGCAGGAATATTTTGTGGAATTTCTTTTTTAAGACTAAAATCTAAAAGTCCAGAGGGACCGTTCAAAATTTCAGAAGTGACAGTGTAAAAGCAAACAACAGCCATGGTTCTGGAGGCAGCAGAGCAAATGGCATGGGTGACTGGCATATGTGCAAAGGTACCACTGACATAGGAGCAGATATTGGAATAGCAGTGGCATACAGTGTTATCAAAATGATTTCTTTCATGGAAAGGCTTTGGTTATCAAGTCTCATTCTGCATGGGCTATGACAGCATTGTTTCATAGTTATAGAGGAAATGTGCTTGACTGGTTTGACTGGAGTTCGACTCTTTCTGCCATTGAAAATATATGGCTCTTCGTGAAAAGGAGAATCAGACTATTTCAACCACTGACTGTAAGCATTTAAAAAGCTGGTATTCTCAGATTGGTACAATTAGTTTCCTCAATTCCAAAACAATTAAGCATTGTAATCAAAAGAAAAGTTGATGTAACACAGTGTTAAACATGCTTCTGTCACTACTTATTTATGGAATATGATTGATTTGGTGAGTGAAAAAAAAACAACTTATTTTGTTTTTGTTTATTTATTTATTTTCACTTTTGTCAGTTAAATAATGGAAGTAGCAAATTGCTTTTAGTTTACTTTATTTTTATTTTTTTGCAATTTACAAAAAACATAATTTTTTGGAGTTGAAAAACTGAAATTCCGGTTATTAGTTAGTCACCCTCATGCCGTTTAATTTTCCTGAGTCCTATATTCATCTTTGAAGCTCAAATGTATATATTTTAAATTAAATCAGGGAGAAAATTAAATCTCCATCGAATGCAATTCTCTTTTTAAAATCACTTTCCCTGGAAAAGTTCTAATTGGAGTAGCTTTCTGCACAGATACATTATACTTTATATCCACCTTATTTGACCACACAGTAATTTGCTTATTCATGTGTATGTGCAAGACTTTTGATTCATTACCAGCTAAATGGGGATCATGAGAAGAATACAGTACAGTACAGTAAATAGCAACTCTGTTTGCGGTAATAACCAGTGTAGGAAATTATTTATGTGTGTGGGTAAGTTAATGCAATGTGTAACATCCGATGTTCAATAGAATGCCTAGGAAATGTATAGAATGCTTAAAAACATAATGAAATGGGGAAGAAAGGTGATTTATGTGACTTTGAACGCGCCATGGTTGTTGGTGGTTGAACATTCTCATAAACTGCCGTCGACGCCACAGCCTACATGAGTATTGTTGCTGACCATGTCCATCTCTTAATGACCACCGTGTACACATATTCTGATGGCTACTTCCAGCAGGATAACTTGCCATATCATAAAGCATGAATCATTTCAAACTGCTTTCTTGAACTTGGGTTGAATGTCCTCCGCAGTCACCAGAACTCAAATTCAAGAAGTCGTTTCATATTTGAAATTTTTTTTTAGCTGTGGACAATTAATAGAACGTTGCCTTAGTTCATTTCATCCCCTGCCTGACTAAAAAAAAAAAAGGAAAAATTTGTAATTCGTCCTTCACAAAAAAGGCAGAATCCCACGGATTCACCTTCCATTTTCTCGAAGCAAAGAGTCCCTGACCCAGCCACAGTGCATTATCTATCTGCACCAAAGTTCTTGCTAATGATTGCATGAGGCCATCCAAATTAATAGGAAAATTTTAGATGACTTATCCTCAATGCTGCAACAAGCCCAGAGTATTTTTTTGCAAAGAATTGACAGGAGGGACATCACAGGTACTGACAGAAAACTTAAAAAAAAAAAAAAAAATAGCAACTTATTGGCAACTAATATAGGGCCAATTTAAAGGCCAAAGGCTTATGTTTTTCAGTTACAAATGGTCTACTGATTTTTTTTTTAATTTTTTACATTAGGCTATTATTCGTGCATAAAAATATCTAGATATAGTAATAAACATAATTTTGTCTAAAAACAAACTTTTTGTTATCATTACTACAAACTTTATTGAGCCATAATATCAATAAATGTTAACTTACAAGGGCCTTACAATACTTTCCACTTGAAAGGAGGTCTCAGGCAAAAATGGTTGGTAACCACTGCAAAAGAGCACCTTTTGGATGTGGTGGACCGTGAGATTCACATCCTGGAATGCTACTGCATAATGCTATTATGTCAATACTGTATGGACCAAAATCCCTAAGAAATATTTCTAGGACCTTGTTGAATCTATGCCACAAAGGATTAAGGTAGTTCTGAAGGCAAAAGGGGGTCCAACCTGGTATTAGAATTGTGTACCTAATAAAGTGGCCGTTAGCCTTTTATTTTTTCATTAACCACTTTTTTGCTATGAAAATCATAAAAATATTTATTTGTAAATGAATATCTTTGGGGAAATTATATTTTGACAAGATAGTAATGTAATTTTATATATATATATATATATTTTTTTTTTAATTGAATTGCCTTTTTAATAAAATGATACAACATTGTGAATGCCAGATTTATTTTACAATCACTTTCCTGTGTTGTTGTAGATGAGTGTGTGATGATTTGAGTCCTCTCGGGCACTTGAGTTCTGATGAGAATTTTAAAGCCCGTGCAGAGAGGACTTAAAACCTGAACTTTATCATCATCTGCATTCAGCCCTTCGTTCATCTGGATGCTTCCCCATTTACCGCTGGCCTGTGAACGACAGGGAAACCTTTCAGTTAGCGAAACCTAAGAGTTCCGAAGATCCCTTTTAAATTAGATTGAAATGCCGCCAGAATCCTCCTGGAATGGTTTCAAATGCATAAGTCCTTCATTTGATTTTGGGATGGATTCATTTGCACTTGAAGTCGTCTTGTTAACAGTTTGGCCCATACAGTTGTAACCATAACATATAATTGCAGATACTTAGACTAAATACACTCTGTAATGTTTCAAGAGTGACAACTGCATTTAAAGATGATTTTGCACTGAACTCTTTAAATTATTATCTGTGTGTTTGAAGCATGTTTTCAGTGCATTTTTTTTAATAGTAAATGTATTTAAATTACTTTTCTGCTGAAAAAGTGAGAGTTTTATTTTATAGAGCTTAATCACAATTACTGCCTAACAAATTAAACAGTCTTTGAATCAAATCGGAGAAGGAGAGTGATATACTGTTGAATTCAGAATTATTAGCCCCCCTTTAAAGTGTTTTATATTTTTAAAATATTTTCCAAGTTATGTTTAACAGAGCAAGGAAATTTTCACAGTATGTCCAATAATATTTTTTTCTTCTGGAGTAAGTCTTGTTTGCTTTATTTTGGGTAGAATAAAAATAAGTTTTTAATTTTGTAATTAAAAATCTAAATTATTAGCCCCTTTAAGCTAGATTTTATATATATATTTTTTGATATTCTACAGAACAAATTACCGTAGGTATACATTCAGATTAATAAAGAAAATGCTGAATGTTTAGATACTTTGCATATTACCTTATTGGTACTTAAGTTTTTATTTGTCTTACAATTACACATCCCCAAGAAACAATGGAATATTTTAGAAATGTATCTTAATATATGGTTTCTATGAAATATAGTAGGGCTGCATGATATTCGAAAAATTTAACATTGCAATTTTTTTATTCTGCGATAAATATTGTGATATGAATGCAAGATGAGTTGAATAACTCTTTGGAAAGAATTGATCATTTTATACTGATTGTGATGATTCTGTAGGGAACTACATAAAATTTAATAAACTATGTAGAAGCACAGATCAATAATAATAATAATAATGATAATAACAACAATAATAATAATAATAGTAAACAAAAAAGGTACAGAGTAAATAAACAGTGTTTTATTGTTTTCCTAAAGTGTCGAACTGTATTCAGGTATGCAGTAATTAAATAATCAAATGTAAATCAATTCTACAGTTTTATAAACAATTCAATAAAATTTATCGGTACAATTAGTTATGTCTGGATGCTTTTAAAATCTTCACACAGTTACAGGTCTCAAAAAACACTTGCAAAATGATAAATTATAATCCAGACTCAACATATTGTATACTACAATGTGACTATATCGAATGTTCATATTGCGAGATCGATGCTGAAAAACGAAATGAGAAAAAAGTCTCCGCCACAGACTCGCGGGCTCTGCTGCTGCAGCAGACCCACAGAGACGTGCTCGACACCTGCTCTGACTTTAGCTTTGAGAAGAGCGCGACGACACGCGGGAAAAAACTTACAATACATTATCTTTTTCCCGGACATGTCCTTTATTTGAGGCTTAAAAATTGCATTCAGCCAATATTTCTAAATCGCCAAACATGTCCCGGATTCTGCTTTCTTTAGCTGCGTTTCTTCAATATTTTATACACAAACTTTTAATCTCAATCTCTCAGCAGCACCAAGAAAGGGAGTGAAATAGTGGATTTATTATTCTTTATTTTATTTTTTTACTTGAACACTCTGAAAAGGAACAGTGTCATGAAAAATGCTAAACGTTGTTGTTTTATTTGTCTGTTAAATAAGAATAAGAAATAATTCTGTTGCTGAGGGCCATTACAGTTTAAAAGAAAGAATGGTATTACTTTTGGGGCAGAAGGAAAATTTTATTAGAGACATTCCCATGTTTAACTCTTCTTTAAAAAGCCCAGAAAGATAAAGTGCTCTGATAAACAGTGTCAGCTTTGCACATTAGTTTGCAGTTATTTACATTGTCTAATTTTCCCATGTGGGCAGTAGGGTGGAATCTGTGCAAATATGCAAATATAATAAAGTCTGATAAATAAAATTATTCTTAAAAGTCACATTATTTCAAGTGCTGTGGAGAAAAGCTGTGTTTCAATCTAGCCTCTGCAATTATTTTAATGTTAAAAATAATATGTGCAATATATATTATTATAAAATTAATAATGTTTGGGAACATTGATACAGCCATAATCTTCTTATGATACAAACACAGATGAAATAGCTCTGATCATGTAAATGTTTGTACTAACTATACTGCACATTTTTATTAACAATAAATTATTTCTGCTGTCCAGTGTGAAAGCTATTTTTCAGCTCAACTGGATCAAAAATTTATCAAAAAGCTGTGTGGGAAATTGAAATTTTGGACACTGAACCTTTAGCAGTTGTTCAATTAACAATATTTTTTTTCTTATGTTCCTGCTCTCAGCAGTTTCTACTCTTTGCTGATGGTAAAAAAATTAATAACTGAAGTGACCTTTAATTAGCATTTTGCACTTTAAAAATTTATTTTTGTTTATTCAATTAAGATATTTTTCAGGGTCTTAATATTTTTTCTTCAATTCTTTTTATATATTCTTATGTAAAAGTTCACATTTATGCAACCAATAATTAATAAACTGGTTGTTTTTTCCATACTTACTGTTGCTGACTTGTTCTCAGTTTGATCTAGACGTTCATGCATTCGACTCAACAAAATAGGTAAAAGTAAAGTATTCATAATTTGTGCTGATATTTGATTTATAACGGTATCGGTATCGGACTGATGGCTGCAATATCGGTATCGTATCGGAAGTTAAAATGTTGTATCGGGACATCCCTACAAATATTGTATAAATTGAAGTGTTATATTTTTAAAAACAAAACTAAATGTATCATTTGACTGATTATTTTTTTGCATTTTAATTAGTCTTGATATTTTTGACATTTCTATCATCTATGGATTTTTAGTAAAAAAAAATTTCTATCGATCATATGTTTTCACATTTCCTCATTTAAGTATTTAAAATCAATATTTAATTGAAATTATGTTTTATGTCAGAAACAAACAGCAAATTACAGTAAGAAAAAACTTAGCATGTCCGGAAATGTGATGGTTAGCATCTTCCTCTGTCTTTTGGCGTGGATGTTTCTTTGGCATTTTTGGGTTTGTTTGGGAGAAAACTTGAAAACATACAGTAAGGGCGTACTCGCACTATGTACAGTTGCCTTGAGCTGGGCCAAAGCAGTCTTACTCAAAGCACCCCCCTCCCATTTCCCCTGACGACCCGCACTAACATTAATTTCGGGCCTAGGCACTCTTAAGTGATCGATGATGCGCTGTTCAGTTTATTAGAAGAGAAGCTCTCTTTCTCAGCACAGTGGAGATTTCTTCAGTTCTATCATCAGATATAACAGTCAAATATTTCGAGAACAGATCAGCCACTTTTGACACTCATAAACGACCATAACATCCTCGTGCTGCACGTATTAGGAAGTTTGCTGAAGGTGCGCAGCTGTCGTGCAGTGAGGGGTTTATGTCTTTGATAAACTACGACAGTTTGCGTTCATTGAACAGTAAGAATGATTAATTAATCCATATGAAACAGTCCCTTAAAAGTCGCGTCTCGCTTTCAGTTTCGGGGCTTAGGTGCGCTGTGCACTCACACACAAGTGTACTGCGCCAAAGCCCAAGTGAACCGTGCTCTGGCACACCTCTTCCAACTGGGCCTGGGCTGGCCAAGTGAACAGTGCCTGAGCCCGATTCAGAGCACTCACACTGCTCAAACGATCCGGGAAATGGGCCTGGGCACGGTTCGGATAGCATATAGTGTGAGTAGGCCCTAAAACTCTTCAGTCACACTGCTAGCGATCATAGATTCATGTAAATTTGGCAAGCTAAACGCATTTTGTACTGTACAGGAGGCACGGTGTAATGAATGTGGCCGATCAGACACATAATTATTTTGGCTTTATTCAACCTGTATGAATGTGTGTTCATGTTAGATGTTAGTTTCTGTTAGATTAGTCAATAGTTTCATTTTTTATAAAGATTCCTGTGCATATTTATGAATCAAATTTCTTAGACTTTGATTTTGTTTTAACCTGCTTAGACACAATTTTTTTATTTCTTTATATTTTGATAGCAATAGCCGTATTTGAAGTCAACTGTCCATTGGAAACATCACTGGATGATTCATTCTTTTGGATTTAAAGAGTCGATTATTTGGAAGCCCCGTTCAAATTAATCTTTAATTCAATTTGAGCTAATTCGCTACACACAGCAAGGAGAAGATTAATTGACAATGGTCTACAGCCAATCAGTACGCATAAAAAAAAGAAAAAAAAAAGTGCTAATCAGGATGCAGAACACAATGCGCTGTAAAAAACCCCCAAAAACAGCATGTCAAATTGCACACACACAAATCTTTGAAACTGCAGGACCGAGCATGTGAACACGGTTATGCCGACGGACCACTGTGTTTATTTATTTTCAGGAGGTTTCTTTAATAATCTCATAATAATCTGTATTTAATAGATTTCTTAATACTTAAGAGATTGTTAGTTGAGAATTAAATCTCAGATTAGTGGTCATATAGAAATTATACAAATAAAACTGCACTTGCGTTTTTCCAAAGGAGAAATCACCACATTCATCTACTCAGAGAATGAGACTGGGTGAAGCTTGTTGATTGGGTTCAATGTCAAAGCTGTTTTGCTTTCAAGTCAAATGTCTGAGTCCTGCTCTTGCTTCCTGCTCCATTTGAACCAAGCCTCTGTTTATGAATTTTATAACGGTTCATATGAGGCCAGAAAACTGATTTCAGTCAGCTCTTCAAGCCACAGATGCTCTGGCCTTGAATATAGTTCATCTTCATTATAATGGAGAGTGCTTTGAGTCATGAAGTATATTGCTTTTTATATGTAAGTAAATAAAGCCGGAAGGTATGTGAAATGAATAAGTTTAGGAAGTAAACCGCACTCAAAATGCAGTCAGGGCAGAATTTATATATGTGTCACCATTCAACATTGTGTTTCTTTTGAGGGTTTTTATAAGTCAGTTTTTAATTAAGCCGTTTACTAATGAAACTGGTCCTCTTCAAGAAAGGTGAAGCTCAGGCGCAGGTTGGGTGGCTATCAAGCATTTGTGTTTTTTTTTAGTCATTACTTAATTAGCCTATTTGGGCTATGCCATAATTAGAAATGTAAGAAAATTTTAGCAAAGTTGGCCTAAGCAACGTGTGAGTCTACAAAGTGTGACAATTGCCAATGTGTGTCATGCGCAGCAACGTTCTAGCTCCTGCAACAGCATCTCCTCCACTGGCGCACATTGAACGCACAAGCAGAGTTGAAGCTGCATGTATGTAGAGCAGAAACAGTGCTCAATCTTATCAATGCATTTATTGGGTAAAACTGCTATTTTTACTGTCATCCAGTGTGTTTTTGGTCATTATAAATGCCACTTCAATTTAGCGTGAGCTGTGGCAAAAATATACCCAGCACCGAAATGATTACGGCTCTGCTGCTTCAGCTCTGCTCACGCTCTGCACTAACGTGCTGCTGTATGTGCGATATGAAAGCTTTAATATTGATCCATTAACATGGACACTAAAAAAAACAAGCGCTACTTAGGGCTGCACGATTAATCGAAAATAAGTAACAATCTCGATTCGACTCGACACACGATCTTAACTCAGCTTTAATAGGATTCAGCTAATTATATTTTGAAGGTCAGGAGAGAATCTTAAAGGCGGTCGCAGTAGTCTTCACACCAACATGGATACCACATAAATGGCATTAAAAGCATCACATACTGTATTAGGGCTGCACAATTCTGGCTAAAATGTAAATCTCCTTTTTTTGGCTTAATCAAGATCACAATACTTCCTCACGATTCTTTAGATGTAAAATAAAGGTCAAAATGAGTAGGCTATTATTATTGTTTATTCTCAAACATATCGTCACCTTGGAATTATAAGGCTGTATCTGCCTTCTGAATGATTTTGAGATATTGAGCTTCAAAGTTTTTGCAATCCATATAGCAAACGGTATGTGTGCAACTTTTTTTTTTTAATCTTAACATGTAAACAACAAGTTTTCATTTAATATGAATATGTCAGTAACTCAATTTTGACAAAAATATCAGATAGAACCTTTTAATTCTAAAGTGACGATATGGTAAAACAACAACAACAATAATAATATTAGGCTTCTGCTACACATTACTGCTACACTACCGTTGCTTAAAATGCTAAATTTCTTACAGTCATTATGATGGACTTGAACAGACTTTCAATATGTCCTGTTTGTTAATTCAATAAAATGATGACATCTGAATACAACTATTCATAATTATTATGTATTATGTATAATGTATTATAAAATTTAATTATTATGTTTGAGACATATGCTTGTCATTTGTCATTGACAGCATTATTAGACCATTTGTTTTCACTGGTAAATTAAAACATTTGTCATTATCAGATTCCTTCCTGCATTATATTTAACATTATATAGGCTAGTGTAGTTATACTGACACTGTTAAACATGTATTTTCATGCACAACACAGCTATGAAAGAAAAAAAAAAAATCAAATGCTTGTCGTAATCATAATCGTAAAATGTGTTATGATGTGCGGCCAGTTTTATTATCACTTCCTAGTGCGGCTCATGGCTGTCGCCACTGTTATAAAACACATGCAAACTTAACGTTATTTACAACTATATTACTTGTTATGTACAGCCTATTTAGGTTCTGTTTGCTAAAGAAGGCGTTATTGGTGTGCTACATGCATGCGATCTCATTAGCTCGTGGTCAACTCAGGTGTGATTTCGCAGCCGCAAATACTTCATTCCATGAAGACAGAAATTACATTTCTGGGTGAATTATACCTTATAAATACAGTATGTGACACTTTTAATGCCATTTAAAGGAGTTCCTGTTCCTGTGAAGACTTGTGCGACTGCCTTTAAGCTTCTCGCTTGACCTTGAAAATAGGCTGAATTGTAGAAAAGCTGAATTAAGATCGTGTGTAGGGTTGAATCGAAATTGTGATCTTTTTTTCGATTAATCGTGCAGCCCTATACTGTATTTTAATAGTATAATTCAACCAGATATGTCATTTATGTCTAAATGCAATGATTTATTCGCGGCCGTGAAATCACACGTGAGCTGACCGCGTCCGCGATCTGTTTGTTTAGTACCGAGAATGATGCTAATGACCCTTACTTTAGTGAACAGAACTTGAATAGGCTGTGAATAACAGGTAATAAAGTTGTAAATAACATTCAGTTGTTGCACAGAGCGATTGTTTGAGAGCCTCGCTTAAAGAATGATTTGCATGTATGTGCTTTTTATCAGAGTGACGGGAGACATAAGCCACACCCAGAAGTGAAAATGAAACTGGCCGCACATCATTTAAATGATCATATTGCATTTTACAGTTATGATTACGAAAAGCATTTGATATGTTTTTTTGTTTTGTAGCTAACACATAGGGCTTTATTTTGACGGTCCATGCGCAAAGCGCAAAACGCAGGGCGCAAACGCTTTCAGGGCGTGTCAGGACGCGTTTTTGCTAATTTAAGAACGGGAAATCTGCCTTGAGCCGTGGTGCATGGTCTAAAAGGGTTCAGTTTATTTTCTTAATGAGTTATAGGTGTGTTTTGAAAATAAACCAATTAGAGTCTCATCTCCCATTCCCTTTAAGAGTCAGCTGTGTCGCGCCAAGAGCGCATTCGCTATTTACAGGACGCAAAGTAAGTCTAAGTGGAAAAAATGAGCATTTCACAAGCAAACAGTTAACAGTTTTTTAACAGAAAACTGTTATACAGAGCATCTACTGCGTGAGAATGAGAGATAATGGAACTACTTTCACATTCGCTCTTGGATAGGGAAACCTTTACGCACAGACATGAATTAGACTATAAATAAATACTTTTGTTTGTTAAGCGCAAATCTAATTTCCAGCAAACAAATAAATGAATAATAATAACAAAATGTCTTCAAAAACCTGAGTTATATCCTAAAAAACATGATGTGTCCCTTATGGTCTAAAACCTGACAGGTGGGCAAATCTAAGCTTGTTAAAATTAAGCAGTGCGTAAGCGAAGTTTAGATCGGGTTAGTTTTGGTCTAATGAAAAATCTATTATAGTTTCTCAAAATAGCAACGCGCCAGCGGTCCGCCTCAGAATGCCTTCCTTTTTAGACCAGAACGCTTATGGGCGCACAAATGAGCGTTAATGCATTTGCTATTTAAACAGCGTAGCGCAACGCCTCAAAACGACTCTTGCGCCAAGCTGAAACTACCAAAAGACTACTGCGCCACGCCTTGCGCCACACTGCGCCGGGTGTATGGTAGGGCCCATAAAGTTTTGCATGAAAATAAATGTTTTACAGTGTCAGTATAGCTACTCTAGCTTATATAATGGTGAATATATTGCTGAAAGAAATTATAATGACAAATGTTTCATTTTACCAGTGAGAACACATTTTTTGAAACAAACCCTTTTTTGTTTCAATCCATTCTGACAATGCAGAACCAAAAAAAACAAAAAAACAATGCAGTTTATATGCTTCGTCCTTGTTAAATTATTCATTAAGATATATCTAAACTAATTTTTGTTGTTGCCAACAACTCAGAATTGTAGTTGAGAACGACTGTTAAAACGGCCCATGTGATAAAAATTAGTTGGGTTTAAAATGGGCTTGAGCTCATACTTACAATTAATGTGTCAGACCGGGTTGGGCTCAGACACAAGTTGCATGGGCTCGGGTAGGGTCAAGTTTCAGTTTTTGGGCCCGATCTAAGCTCTACGAGAGAGTTATGGTGTGGAGAAACCCCAGAGCAGCGTACGACCCAGACTTGCATGCCCAGTGATAATTTGGGCTGCAACATAATGGCATTTTCTAGGTTCAATACTTGTGCTAGATGGCTGTGTCACTGCCAAGGACTACCAAACCATTCTGGAAGAGCATGTGCACCTAATTGTTCAAACATTGCATCCTTTGATTGATACCATAATGAGACCATTATACCAAGATAAAAGTTTCAGAAATGAATCGCCTCAAAAAAGTTTGATACCTTTATAAGTCAAGTTAAGTTTAGGGATTGGGGTAGGTTAGGGGGATATTACAACCTCATGTCACACATCAAGCTTTGCAAATAAATAGTCAAATACATGTGAAAATGAGTCAAAATATTTAAAAAAGGTGACTGACAGCTGAATTGACTTTGGTCTTTTGTTTACCTTTGTCACTTTATTTAATGTTCTCACGCTCTGATTTGTTGCTGAACAGCCAATCAAAGTGCTATTTTTCACCAACTGTGATTCTACATGCTAATCAAGGGATCTTGAGCTCAATCAATGAAAGGCGACGTAAGGGACACCCCACACAAGCTAGCCTGACAGATGCTCATGCAGGCAGAATACTGCCTAATGGCTATGTGCTGTTGGCTTTTATCATGAGCTTCGAGGTTTTGTTTTTGGTAATAGGGTAATGTAACGTAGTTTAGTAGCATGTTACGATAAAAACAACATGCACACATACACAGCACCACACTCTCATTCACACAGATACACAAACATGGACTGCACCACACAAACAAACACACACAAACACACACACACTTAAGCCCTCGCAATATGTGTTTATGCGCCGGGAGAGCTCGCGCTGAGCGGAGCAATAAAAATAGAAGCACTTTTCTGACGGACCCTTACTGAGAGCTCCACTCCGCGCGAGCTCTCCCGGCTAAATGCATATTGAAAAAATATAAAAAGACAGCTGTGAAACATAACCAGCTTTGTTTTTTGTAGGAAACACACTTTAAGGCCCGTTTCCACTGAGTGGTATGGTATGGTTCAGTTTGGTTTGGTACGCTTTTATGGCCGTTTCCACTGTAAAAAGCGTACCGAACCAAACCGTACCGTACCATTTTTTCGGCACCCTTTTGAAAGGGTCCCAAATAGGAGAAAAGGTACCAAAAGGTGGAGCTACACGTGCAGCTGAACGCTGATTGGTTACAGAGATACGTCACGAGCTCGTGGAGCTACACAGAACGTAAACAAAGGAACCGCCATGTTTTTTTAAATGCAAAGCTGAGACATTACATGGAAATACTATATGCATATAATAACCAGCCATGGATGACCCGGGCTCAAACAAACCTTGCTGTGGTCTCTGTGAACAGACACAAAGCCAAGAAGAAAAAATCTGCCATGTCCTGTAGTTGTTTTACGAGCCCGTCTAAAAGTGCGAGCGGTATTCGCTTTCTTCCGGGAGCTCACGATCGCTTCTATATTTGATATAACGAACTTCTTGAGCTGATGGTAAAAGGAGTGTGATAACTGAAATGTCTCCGTCATCTGATCCATTCAGAAAAAAGGACAAGCACGAGAGTGAAGCGAGAGTGAAACGCGGGGAAAAAAAGAGAAGCCGTCAAAACACAGGAGCAAAAGTGTTTTAGCAACCTGAATCATGAATAAACTGCCATGTTTATCTTCGTCTTTTGGACTATTATGAACTGGAAATGACAAAATGACTCTCTAACAGAGCTTGCATGTGCTGCTGAAGATTACAGACACAGATGAGAGGTTTGCTCTGACCGTGGGCTATATTGCGTGTGTTTTTGAACTCAAATACGTACTAAATGTATGATGTGTGTAGTTTTTCTGTAATTAATGATATATCGGAGACTGTAAGGGGCTGTATGTGTTCATATATGTTGCATTTATGTATTTATTTATATAATTATAGACATTACAGTAGCCTATTTCACACTGTCATTGATCTGCAGTTATAATCAAATCATGTTCATAGAAAAGTTAGTAATAAACATTTATAAACAAGTATTTATGTGTATAAAGTGTCTGTTTTGTGAGAAGTGCTGCTCATTATGATATGTGAACGACCCGTACAGCTTCACTGTAGACATTTATTAGAGCGAGCAAGACGTCGACTTAAACTTGTCATACACCACGCTCACCAAAGGGGTACCCTTTGTTGTGGAAACGCAAGCCTGATAAAGGTGACCTGTACCGACCCGAACCGTACTGTACCAGTCAGTGGAAACGAGGCATTAGATCTTTTTAGGGTAAGAGGTTTTTAAGTTACTGCCGCTATAACTGAATGTGTCAGGAATATCGAAAACAAAACCGACTTAACCGCGCTCATTTCTGGCGCCCCCCTGGATGTACAGCAACCTTAGCATTTGCCTATACTGCCTATGCCAGGGGTCGGCCCTGAGTTGGCTCCTGAGTGTTGTAAATACCATCGCTCACCTCCTTCGCGACAGCGCATAGGAGATAAATGACGTTAGTACATAATAACCGGTTTTGATTATTACTGAACCGATACCGAATTGTCCGCGTCTGCATTGCGGTGCACCGAAAAAAACAATTAATTTTGACACCCCTAGTTCTTGCTCTGATGTGTTGCTGAACAGCCAAAGTGCTCTCTTTTTCACCAACTGTGATTCTACATGCTAATCAAACGATCTTGAGCCCAATAAGACGTAAGGAATACCCCAAACAAACTAGCCTGACAGAGGCTTACTGACAGTCCAACACTGCCCAATGTCTGTGTGCTGGCTTTTATCATAAGCTTCAAGGTTTTGTTTTCGGTAGTAGGGTAACGTAACATAGTTATTAGGTTACAAAAAAAAAAAAAAAAACTGTACTTGCAACACCCATTCAGTTAAGGAACCGAAAAGCAATTGGGTTTTTGTCCTTCATCACCGGTAAAATACCCAGACTTTCAGCAACTTGCTATTTCTCTGCAAGTTTGATTTTACAAATTTTACAAAGGTAGCACAATCTGAGCTGTAAAAAGTAGAGCTGTCCAATTAATCAAATGGTTCTTCAAATGGTTATGAAAAAATGAATATAATACAATTATCAAAGTATTTCATATTCCTGAAATCCACATTTGTTCCTCTGCAAAGCTCAATTTCACCTAGAAATCAGTGAAATCATGTAAAAGAGAACTTGTGCTGTTGTGTGCATGAGTTCAACCTCAAGGATGGAGCAGAACACAGACATGTAAAGTCATCCTTTAGCTCAAGCATCACAAAAATATGGTTGAATACATGAAAAAAAAAATGTGTCAAAATATTTTAAAAAATGTGACAAAATGACAGCTGACTTGACTTTCATCTTTTGTTTTGTTTTGTCACTTAATGTTCTTGCGCTCTGATTTTTTGCTGAAAAATGCTTTCTTTCACCAACTGTGATTCTACAATGCTAATCTTGAGCCCAATGAGAGGTGACGTGAGGAACACCCCAAACAAGCTAGCCTGACAGATGCTCAGCGACAGTCCAACGCTACCCAATGGCCGACCATTAGCTTGGTGTGTCCTGGCCTTTGGACAAATTGGTCACCATAAGATTGCCATCCATCATGTTGATCATTTTGATGTTTAATTTGCTCCACTGTTGTTCATTAGTCATATGAGCTCAATAGCATTTGCTACAGTGGATTACAGCCTGTCAGTCTTCATAGATGAATTATTTTGTCTGCCGCTGCTGTGAGGGGATTCGGGGAGGTCACATCACAAAAAGTGCTGGGCTTGTTACCACAAGAGGGATCGAGAGGTGTCTCCGTGTCACACCATTGAATGATTATTTTTTGGGTAGCTAATGATGTGGTTAAATATGTCTGTCGTGTACATGCATTGACAAACTGGATCTAGTTATGCCACGAACTGCTCATGCAGTTGCAATGCATAACCTTTGACCAGTGCATGGTCAAACAGGACAGCCTGATTTATTAAATGGTTGGTTTATTTTGTTGAACGTCACATGACCTTTGCCCTGCATGTTTTGAAGGATGTGTTTATGCCTGTGGTTTCCTATAAGGACTTGCACAGATTTTTAGATTTTAATCATGACTGATGCTGATAACCGTTGCTGCATAATACTTTGATTACTTCTGTATTGTAACATTATTACACATTATATATGTAAACATTCATTCATTTCTTTTCGGCTTAGTCCCTTTAATAATCTGGGGTCAACCACAGTGGAATGAACCAAAGACTCATCCAGCATTTGTTCTACGCAGCGGATGCCCTTCCAGCTGCAATCCACTGCTGGGAAACATCCATACACACTTTCACACACATACACTATGGTCAATTTTAGCATACCCTATTCACTAATACTGCATGTCTTTGAACTTGTTGGGGAAACCAGAGCACCCGGAGGAAACCCACGCTAACACAGGGAGAACATGCAAACTCCACAAGGAAATGCCAACTGACCCAGCTGAGGCTCGAACAGGCGCCCTTCTTGCTGCGAGGTGACATCGCTACCCACTGCGCCACTGCCTCGCCTGTGTAAACATAACTTTATTTAACAATTACACATGTTTACATTTCAATGTGTTTTTATCGCCACCACAAATACTGCGGCACTTTATCTGCTAAATGCGCCTACAGCTTTTGACCACTGGGTGATGCTTTTGCCATACACTTCGTGAGCTAATAGGACGTATATATCTGTATATATATCTGTATATTTCTGTCAGTTTGCATCCCATCCCCTTGAAGAAAAAAAACTATTATAAACTAAACTAAAAATTATTTCTCCAGACCCAGAGATTGGCTGAATGGATTCAAAAAGGGTGGTAAAAAAAGTATATTTCTAGCAGTTTAAAAAATAATATTAGACACTCTATAGCTCTACTTTCTTTTTTCCACTCTCAAAAATGTACATCGGTTATTGAAAGATAACATTTTATGGTTTTTGTTCTGCATATCTTTTCTGAATCTGTAAAAGTGCCTATGCCGTAATGGGCAGTTTCTTTTCGCTCTGGACATTTTATGACAGGGTCATGGGCATTGATCCTTTTCAGTCCAAATTATTTTATGGTCAGTTTGTCTTCTTTATTGTAGGACATCAATCACGCTTGAACGGCGGTGGAGCTCCTCTGGTAAATTCACTTTGTACCGCTGACATACAGTATGTTCCTGCTCACTAAGTAGAAAACATCCACTTCGACTTATATTTCTGTTGATTGAAGATATTTTATAAAGTAGTTGTAAATTTGAGAATAATGGTTGTTCTCTATGTACTAGCTCTGCAAGAATGGACTTTTGACTTGGACTGAAAGTTTGTCTTGTTGGCTCAGCAAACTCGCTGCAGAGAACTTGAGCTTTCCAAAGTTGAGCTTCTGAGCTGTCAAATGTCCACTTCAGCACTTTCTCCGAGACTTAAACACTGCATCACCCCTGAACCAATAAAAAACCATCAGACTTTTTGGCAAAAATCTTACCATTACCCTGGAAGTTGGAACAAGAAAGTATAGATTTTGTGTAGATCTTCTTGGGTTCTATCATCCTGAAGAAGAACACACTCCTGATGTACTTGAAGTGACAATCTCTTAGAAGTCTTTGTATTCAATCTTATCGCAGTCTCTTTATTCTTTTCTGTCTGCTTTCTTTTTTCATGGCTTATTTCTAGTTTGATCAATGCCAACATCCTAATGTTTATTTTTTCTTCTTTTTTGGTGAAAAAGCCTTCTTTGACATACAAATCACCTGGAGATCTGATGCAAAATAATGATTTTTAAAAAAAAAATTTTTTTTTTACAAATACCGATATAATGACTTGTCATGGACTCTCCAGGAGGTCAAGATTTGATTTGTTTCTAAATTAAATATTTGATGGTTTCTATGATAAAACAGCTTTTAATACAAAAGCCGACAGTTCATATCTGATACTTTTTAATCTTTATGCTAAATTTCCCATTTCAGTCCCAATTCAATTAGGGTGTCAACTAAGATTCACCATAAAATGTTTTTAAAGAATTTGGTACCACTTTAAAATAAAGGTCCAATAATTGGCATTAATGTTCATTGTTTGTTCAAGTTAGTAAATACACTCACCGGCCACTTTATTAGGTACACCTTACTTAGTATCGGGTTGGAGAACCTTTTGCCTTCAGAACTGCCTTAATCCTTTGTGGCATAGAATCAACTAGGTACTGGAAATATTCTTCTTGAGATTTTTGTCTATATTTACTTGATAGCATCATGCAGTTGCTTCAGATTTGTACATCCATGATGTACATCAATGATGCGAATCTCCCGTTGCACTATATCCCAAAGGTGCTCTAATGGATTGAGTAGTGGTGGCTGTGTAGGCCATGTTCAAGAAACCAGTCTGAGGTGATTCAAGCTTTATGACATGGCGCATTATCCTACTGGAAGCGTTATACTGTGGGCATAAAGGTTTAGACATGGTCAGCAACAGTACTCAGGTAGACTGATTCTCAATTGGTACTAATGGGCCCAAAGTGTGCCAAGAAAATATCCCCCACACCATTACAACACCAACACCAGCCTGAACCATTGATGCAAGGCAGGATGGATCCACACTTTCATTTTGTTGATGCCAAATTCGGACCTTACAATCTAAATGTTGCAGCAGAAATCGAGACTCATCTGACCAGGCAACATTTTTCCTATCTTCTGTTGTCTAATTTTGGTGAGCATGTATAAATTGCAGCCTCAGTTTCCTGTTCTTAGCTGACAGGATTGGCACCCGGCGTGGTCTTCTGCTGCTGTAGCCCGTCTGCCTCAAGGTTCAATGTGTTGTGCGTTCAGAGATGGTCTTCTGTATACCTCTATTTGTGTTACTGTTGGCTTTCTATCAGCTGGAACCAGCCTGGCCATTCTCCTTTGACCTCCTCTGAACTGCCACTCTCTGGATAGTTTCTCTTTTTCAGACCGTTATGCGTGAAAATCCCAGTAGATCAGCGGTTGCTGAAATACTCAGACTAGCTCGTCTGACACCAACAACCATGCCATGTTCAAAGTCACTTACCTTTACAATTATATTTTCCCCCCATTCTGATGCTTAGTTTGAACTGCAGCACCTAACCATTTCTACATGCCCAAGTGCACTGAGTTGCCACCAAGTTATTGGCTGATTAAAAAAATTTGCGTTAAGAGCAGTTAGAAAGGTGTCCTCAAAAAAGTGGCCAGTTACTTTACCTTACATTTATAACAGTATTTATTCATCTTTGTTAAAGTTAGTTAGTTAAAATAAAATGGGAAAAACAAATGGAAATAAATTAACAATAATCAATAAAAAGCTATGGAAATTTTAAAAAATTTTAATAAATAATGGGAAAAACTATGGAAATAAACTATAGAATAAAGGAATATACTGTATATAAATAAATAAGGAAGGAATAAACTAAGACAAACCAATAGACCATTTCAATGTGATGTCATCATTGGCCCATGAACATTTTCTGCTTGTTGTCAAACTATTGCTTAACTGTAAAAAGAAAAAAAAAAATCAATCATAACTCAATGTTAAAACAGCTATCATTACATTATTTATCAATATGTGGACCTTTTAGGACTTTAGGAAACTATGGAAATAAAAAATGTAAAACAGTAAATACATAAGGACTGTTATTATTATTTACATCCCTCAAAATGGTGTTGCTATTCTATGTGTAATAAAAATATATAATTCCTTCATAACATTGATATATTAATTAAAATATATGTATAATTTATATATCCATTAAATGTATTAAAATATATAACCATTAAAATACAAATAGTATAATTCTTAGATTTATCTCCATTTCTGTAACGTTTTTTCATCTTCACTGTCATTATTTGCCATTGACCTGATGCCTTTCTCTGTTCTCATGTCATAGGTTTGGGAAATATCCTCTGGGGAGATGCTGCTGTCTGTCCTCTTCGATGTTGGCATCATGTCAGTGACTTTTGACCCCTGCGAGTATTTTCTGTTCTGTGGAGGCAGCGACGGCAACATTTTTCAAGTCTCTCTCTGCAGCACGGTAAGCACTTTGAACGCTGGCATTTCCTGATCGATGACATTTATTCTGAAAGCAGCTCCAATGAGAGCTTTGTAATAGAGTTTTTGTCACCATTTTGAAGTTGTTTATGAGACATTTAATTGGCCCGTAGTACATCGACAAGCAGCCGTGGTCGTGGTCTCATAAGCAATAATGCACCTGTCTTATCTTCACCACATTAGACAGGGAAGATAACAGTTATTTTAACTGGGCTCCTGCTTGGCAGCGATTAGATATAAATAGTGTAGAGTCATTTGCAGTCGCGTCTTCCTTTGACCAGCAGTGTACTTGAGTAAAAGAAAAGAAATGTTTTAAATAATGTAATGTTTTTAATGAAGATTCTTTTGTTCACCAAGCTTGCGTTTGTTTGATCCAAAGTACAGTTAAAACTGAATTTAGAAATTATTTTCACTTTTTAGAGCACTGTTTTCTTGCGGTGTCAAAATTAATAGTTTTTTTGATGCACCGTGATGCAGACATAGAAAATTCTTTACCGGTTCATTAGTAGATCCTCAACGGTTATTACTTACTGAACTTATTTATCTCATATGCGATATGTCACGGTAGAATACTATTCGAACCAGGCGAGGGTGAGTAATTAAAATGCTCCAACTACTTAAAAAGCAGACAAAAATAAAAAAAAAAACTGAAAAATCACATGTACATAAGTATTCACAGCCTTTGCTTAATACTTTGTTGAGGCATCTTTAGCAGCAATTGCAGCCTAAAGTCTTATTGAATATGATGCCTCAAGCTTGGCACACCTGTCTTTGGGGATTTTTGCCCATTTCTCTTTGCAGTACCTCGCAAGGTCTATCAGGTTGGATGAGAAGCAACGGTGTACCATTTTCGAATCTCTTCAAAGATGTTCAATAGAATTTAGGTCTGGGCTCTGGCTGGGCCACTCAATGACATTCACTGAGTTGTTGTGAAGCCACTTCATTGATATTTTGGCGGTGTGCTTTGGGTCATGATTCTGCTGGAAGATGAACTGTCGCCTCAGTCTGAGGTCATGAGCACTCTGAAGCACGTTTTTATTCAGGATGTCTTTGTACAGTGCTGCATTCATCTTTTCCTCTACCCTGACTATTCTTCTAGCTCCTGCTGCTGAAAAACATCCCCACAACTTGACACTGCCACCACCATGCTTCACTGTAGGGATGGTATTAGCTTGGTGATGAGCGGTGCCTGGATTTCTTCAAACGTAACGCCTGGCATTCACTCCAAAGAGTTCAATTTTAGTCTCATCAGACCAGAGAGTTTTGTTTCTTATGGTCTGAGAGTCCTTCAGATGCCCTCTGTCTGGCCACTACTGGCCTGATTTGTGGATTGCTGCACAGATGATTGTCCTTCTGTAAGGTTCTCCTTTCTCCACAGTAAAACACTGGAGCTCAGACAGAGTAACCATCAGATTATTGATCACCTGCCTGACTAAGGCTCTTCTCTCCCGATCACTCAGCTTAAATGGCTGGCCAGCTCAAGGAAGAGTCCTGGTGGTTTCAAACATCTTCCACTTACAGATGATGGAGGCCACTGTGCTCATTTGAACTTTCAGAGCAGCAGACATTTTTCTATAACCTTCCCCAGCCTTGTGCCTTAAGACAATCCCGTCTCACAGGTCTAGACAGTTCCTTGGTTTTCATGTTTGGTTTGCGCTTTGTCATGCACTATCAACCCTGGGGCCTTTATATATTGGTGTTTGTCTTTTTAAATCTATTCCAATCTATTTTATGTAACATAAGAAAAAAATGTGGAAAACGGAAGTGCTATGAATACTTTCCAGATGAACTGTATAAATACAGCTGTAGTCAGAATTAGATTTTTTTCTTTTTTAAATATTTACCAAATTATGTTTTACAGAGCAAGGACATTTTCACAGTATGTCTGATAATAATTTTTCTTCTGGGGAAAGTCTTATTTGATTTATTTCGGCTTGAAAAGCAGTTTTACATTTTTTAAACACCATTTTAAGATCAAAATGATTAGCCCCTTCAAGCTATTTTTTTCCGATAATTCTAATTACCCTAACCTGCGTAGTTAACCTAATTAACCTAGTTAAGCCTTTACATGTCACTTTAAGCTAGTCTTGATGTCTTGAAAAATATCTAGTCAAATATTATTTACTGTCACCATAGCAAAGATAAAATAAATCAGTTATTAGAAATGAGTCATTAAAACTATTATGTTTAGAAATGTGTTGTAAAAAAAAAAAAAAAAAATATATATATATATATATATATATATATATATATATATATATATATATATATATATATATATATATATATGTGTTTGTTTTTGCCTTAATTTAATAGTAATAGTAAGGGCTACCAGGGATTAAAAATTTGTGAGCCCTGATTTACAGTGTTTTAACTTAGAACACAGTTATTTTAAATAATAAATATACTTATATATAAATTAATGCAGGCTTCTTGAGCAGAGCAGAGTTCTTTAAAAAGCATATACTTAATTTACCTACATACTATTTGTCTATAAAACTGTCTAAAAATATATACAGCTGATCTTTGTGGTCCTCTGATTCCATCCTTCATATCCATGTTTTCAGCACTAAAAGAAGAAGTGTGTGATTTCTGTATGTGTTATTCCTTTTATTTTTTTGGTGAGCTGTCCATTTCAGCGCAGGTCAGGGCATCTTAGAGAAAAGCACTTGATGCGGGAAGGCAGAAAGGGATGTGAAACGAATGCGCTTTCTCTCATTCCTACCTCACTTCACCTTTACACCACAGGACTCATCCGAAAGGGAATTTCAGATGAAACGTATGCCGGTGTCATAGCCGTTGTCAGTTTCACTTAAAGCCCATGTACTTTCTGCTGGATCATTGCAAGTAGGTTATTCCCCGGCAGGTGCTTTTGGCTTTGAGAAGACACCAGGACCTGGGTGAGCTCAATGAATAGAAATGCCAGATTACCAAGAACATAGGTTTTTGGAATTATGTTTTTTGTAATTGTTTTTCAATGAATACTGTCATAATTTATCGATCATATTGTTGCAAACCTGAAAGGCTATCTTCAGTTTGAACCTAAATGAGCAGAAAATAAATTTAGCAGAATTACTGTTTATTGTAATTGGGGGCTATAAAGGCATGAGTTACCTTGGCATAGATGAATAATAAGAGTTCACTACATGGAAATAACATATCTTGAGCCTCAAACACTGTTATTTCCTTGTTCTTATGTAAATGTAGTAAGTGTAAAATCCCAGTGTATAACAGGCCTATTGAACCACAGACTTTGACGATCCACATTAATATGCATGCCCCAGGCAGCGTTTGATTGACCGCAACATTTCCTAATGAGATGGCAATGATTTTTGTTTTTCTTGTTTTTAAGTTTATCTAAGCTTGTATTATATTTACTATGTGTTATGCTGTGTTCACACCAGATGTGGAACATGCAAATAAATTGCGCTTTTCAAGTGTAAATGGATGCGTGAACATTTTAAGTTTACTCGCTTCATTCGCACGTCAAATTTGCTTAATTCGCGAGTCAAACTCACTTCACAATAGAAGCGGTTTCATGTCATAGACAGGGCTTCTGTCAGCCCGATGACTCTAGCTTCATTGCTAAATGGCTAACACAGATTTTATTGAGAGAATAGCTGTGTTTATGTGCTTTGGAAAGGCTGATAAGGCTGACAATCAGTGTTGATTTGTTTGGCGCCATGTCTGAGTTCACTAGGTCCATTCAGAGGTGCACCCAGCTCTGAGAGTTTACTCCAGAAACTTTACCTGGATGATGGAATATTTCAGTGGTGCTTCCGGCTGAGTTGAGCCCAGTTTGATGAACTGTTGTCCGGTGTAGGCAAGAGAGTTTTCCTTTGGGA
This sequence comes from Danio rerio, assembly GCF_052040795.2. NCBI lineage: Eukaryota > Metazoa > Chordata > Actinopteri > Cypriniformes > Danionidae > Danio > Danio rerio. The sequence goes on from NC_141031.1 coordinate 14,366,387, forward strand.
CATCAACAACAGGCGCTACGTCATATAATTACGCCCCTAGAAGAGAAAGCTCCTGATTGATCAATGCGGCGAGAATGTCTGGTGAAATTTTGATATTTCAACTGGAGGAATTTGTGCTATACGAACGTTAAGCATGTCAAGCATTGATAATCAGTGGATTTTGCTTGTTAATCCCATCATTCACACGAATACCGCCACAGGATGTCTTTTTGCGTTTTTCATTGATTTAACATGTAAATCACTTGCGCTTGACTAGGGCTGGACAATAATTCGATATCAATACATATCATGGTAGATTTTTTTTCAATAACGGTGATAAAACACAACGAAGTTTTAAACCCATTTCTGGTATTTCAATATAAATTTGCATATACAGTTGAAGTCAGAATTATAATTATTCCTTCAGAGGTAAAGGTATTATTATTTCTATTATTTCTGATATTATTATTTTTTTCTCTTTTGTAAATATTTACCAAATTATGTTTAACAGAGCAAGGTAATTTTCACAATATATCTGATAATATTTTTTCTTCTGGAGAAAGTCTTATTTGTTTTATTACAGCTAGACTAAAAGCAGTTTTTAATTTTTTAAAAAACATTTTAAGGTCAAAATTATTAGCTATACATTTTTTTTGATAGTCTTCAGAACAAACCATTCTAAACACCTGCCTAACCTGCCTAGATACCCCAATTAACGTAGTTAAGCCTTTAAATGTCACTAAGCTGTATAAAAGTGTCTTGGAAAATGTCTTGTAAAATATTATTTTCTGTCATCATGGCAAAGATAAAATAAATCAGTTAATAGAAATGAGTTATTAAAACTATTATGCTTAGAAATGTGTTGAAAAAATCTTCTCTCCAATAAACATAAAATGGGAAAAAAATGAACGGAATAATTCTGACTATAACTGTATATATACAGGGCTTGAAATTGCGATAATTTTGGTCGCATAAGCGTCTGAAATTTAATCTATGCGACCTCATAAAATATTTGGGAGCATTTGTGCGACTGCAAATAATGGGTGTAGTGTGACTGGTTTAGATTTAAAAAAAAAAAAAAAAACCTACTGAATCGCTCTTCCCTGCCACTATATTGGTTAATATTACCTGTCAATCACTCAAGGCTTTCCTCTGTCAGATGACAGGGAGCTTTTGTGACCACGGAAAATGCAAATGGCTGAAGAGAGAAAAGTACACAGGTTTGCAAATCCCACCTAAAGTTACAAATAATAGAGCAGAAAAGAGTAATCATGACATGTGGTGAATTGTCCGCCAGCTGAGATCTTTTCGGAGAAGGTGCCCAAATCTCGATGCGTTGCATTCACTGCGTGTTCAGCGAAAATGTCCACTAAATGTAAAATCTAATACTGTACACATCATCGCCAAAGAAGCCTACACCGAAGCTGCGGCTCATAACAAAGAGCAGTATTGCGCCGGTGGTCATCGCGAGAATCTGCCTGCTTGTAAATTGGTGCGACTGACTCGCCTGCTTTATTCCACAAAGACAGAAAAATGAAGATCAGCTCATAACAAGACTGAGCATTTAAAATGAAGCAAAACCAAAACTTTTAAAGAGTGATAGAACCGAGACTTTTCTTTTTTTTGAATTTCTACATTGAATTTAATGATTTATTATAGTCTTTTGTTTGTTTTGTAGCATAAATATTAATTTAACTGACATGCGTATAAAAACAATAGTGTTAAATATTTTTTACTGCAATGCTTAATTTTTTTTTTGATGCAAACCAACAATTTATTTTTCATAAAGTAACAGACATTTAATTGCAGATATCTTGCATTCAAGCACATTCAAATCAGCATCATAATGAGAAATGTTATTCATTGTGACTATTATTGTCAAAGAATTATAAGAGCCTGGATGTTATTAAAGACTTTGCAAATTCAGTTTGCAGACATTTGTGGGTACAGACATTCATTGTGTACAGTCTTGACATTTTTTCCTGGCTTTTTAATATTGTCCAAATCAATATCGGAATAATATTGCATCGACCGAAGTTAAAGGTGCAGTAGGTGATTGTCTTCAGAAGCATTTTTTGTTATGCGGGTTGAAAGTTTCTTCACAGTCTAATAGTAATGATTAAAGTAAATGATCTAAATGTATTTATATGTATTTTTATAATTTGGGTAAGGCATAAAACTAAAAAATGTTCATCCAATTAAATAGAGTCGGACCAACTTCTCTCATAATTCCGATAAGTAGCCCAATCTGTCTGTCAGCAAATGCAGATTTGAACAACTGCGCAGCCGTTTGTATGCAGCTCCGCCAACCGCCACGCGTTCACGAGAGAGAGCACGTGTGCGATCGGTTAAAACCTGCTGAATCAAAACTTTTACAAAACCTGAATCAATATTGGAGTTACCTTTGCACGCTGAAGAAAGGAAGACACAATGGCTGAAGGATTTTTCTTAGACAGGTAATGTTCTGTTTTAAAACTGTTTTAGCTTCATGCAAAGCTGATGTAACGTTAGATGTTGTTGTCACAAATGGGTTATATCTTCACAGAAGTGTTGTTCAGCCATTAAAATCTTCAGATGAAAGATTGATAAAACTATTTTCAGTTTCATAAGGGACCTTTTACAGCATTGATAATGTAGATTTTAATTCGTTTAACAACAAAAAACAAGTAAATACCGCTATTCCGCCTAGTCTCTCCCTATATTGTTAACCATGCAACTCTAAATATTTACTCTGAAATAGCATTTCAGTTTGGCTCGCATGCCGCCGGAGAAGCACTAGTCGCTTTTAAAACATGAGAGAGGGTTCTTTTGCTGTGCTCGTATTTAAGGAGGCATGGCTCTAGAAGACAGGGGAGGGAGATTTATGCTAAGCTGTTAGCATTGTGGAAGATCACCTACAGCACCTTTAAGAAATATATTGTGATATAAATTTTTGCCATATCGTCCAGCCCTACACTTGACACTTCATCCCTTTCTGGTATAAATGCAGCAAATAGGTTACCTTTGCGGATCTCCGTCATTTACCCGAACTACAAAATCCCATCATGCCCTGCAGTCACACACTGGGTTCAATAGATCGTTTTCACAATGACGTCACTTCACTTTCCGCTATTGGCAATGCAGTGTATATTTAGTTTACCTCTGAAGGAATGGGAGTTCTCTGGAATGTTTTGTTCAAATGTTTTACTTTTAATACTGAGCTGCTTTCTGTGTTTGAACATTTAAGTTATTAAAAATAGGAAAAAGCTTTTGTTTTTAAAGGAACGTTTGTAACCTGTTCACTTATTTATTCAGTATTTTTCCTCAATATTTGGTGTATTTTTTACTTTGATATGCTATATATATACTTCTCATATTACCTGGTATGTCTATAAATGCAATGATGAAAAAATTGTAATGATGTTTCATCATTTATTATTTATTGATCCATTAATGTTTTGTTCAGTTTCTCCATTTGAATGGATTAAGTGTCCTGCCACCACCTACTGGGTTTTCTTTAATATGATATTATTACTAACTTTTATTTAATAATGATGCAAAAAATTCATAATCTAGAAATTTTAAATTAAAGCAGTCTTCTTGGTGTTATTTTTGCAACTGTACACTATTATAATGATTTTGTTTGATTATAAAGTGCCATAAAGCATTGTTGATTTATTTTATTTCTCATTTTCTTGTCGGAATGAAGCGGAATGAACCACCAACTTATTTAGCATGTTTTTACGCAGCGGATGCCCTTCCAGCCGCAACCCATCTCTGGGATACATCCACACACACACAGACACGAATACACTATGGGCAATTTAGCCTTCCCAATTCACCTGTACCGCATGTCTATGGAATGTGGGGGAAACCGGAGCACCCGGAGGAAACCCACGCGAACACAGGGAGAACATGCAAACAGAAACGCCAACTGAGCCGAGGTTCGAACCAGCGACCTTCTTGCTGTGAGGCGACAGCACTACCTACTGCGCCATTGCGTTGCCTTTTTTTTTTTATTTAATTTGAGTATTAGACAGACATAAATGTTTCATGTTCATGAATAAAATACCTATATAGAAAAAGAATGTCAGAGAACTGAGCAGTAGAATGTGAATAATATGAATGTCTTTGTGAATCAGCTGTCCAGTGTAAACAATCACAGTAAAACACTCACATTTTTATTTAATACTTGTTCTTCAGGACACACAAAAAAATTAATTAAATTTTACATAAAAAAAAAAAGTTTAGCACCTGTGTAAACATCTGAAATCTCCATTTGACAAATAAAGTGCATGCCAACATCATCTGCAGTTAGGACAGCAACACAGATCAATAGACTGTTTAAAGTCCCATTTTCAATCTAGACGTTCTATACATTAAATTTACAAATATGACTTTAAATGCATCTCTTTCAGCCCTTTTTGTTATGTATACTTATATTTAACCTATATTTATTCCACAACTAACTCAGGAGCAAACTAGTTTGCTTTGGTGGCATAAAGATATCTCACTCATTACATCTAGCTAAAATAAAGCTATCCATCATTGTCGGGACACAGGTATCACAAGAAGGTGGTGTAATACTGGTTGATGAAATCGCCAGAATGTGCATGAATTTTGAAAATGCTCAAAAATATATGCGCATAACTGAGTCGGATAAACCTTTAATTCGATAAGAAAAATGAAACACCTTTACCAAGCAAATTGCAGTATGCACATTAAACAAGTTTTTTTTTTTTTTGAAAAGGTGAGATCATGTGATAATAAAAACATTTGCGAATGGATAAACCAGCAGGCTGAGCACATTGTTAAAGATCTGAAATGTTGTTTTGTTCATTCTAAAACACCTTACCATTTCAGTAGTATTGTTATTATATTATTAATGACCTCCAGAATCAAGAGCAACTGTGCTCCGTGTCTCACGCCTTCAAACGCGTTCACTGTGAAAGTGTGTGGCTACTGTAGTTATTATTATGGATTACAGATAGCGATATTTAGTTATAATATGAATTAATAATGTTTTATTTAGCGTTTTTTTTTTTTTAAAGAATGACTGTAAAACATCAATGCCCTTATGAATATTATATTATTAATAATATATTAAATATATATTAAAACATAGGCTGGTTTGTCATAAAAATTCCTAATAATAATAAAATCTACTAATTTGTGCATCTCCTTACTTCCATGTGCAGCTATGCTGCCGTTGTGTATTCTAGAAAATTTTCCAGCCCCTTCTTTTCGAGTGTGGTTCTGAAAAATCTTCATTTCAAGGGCTATCTGTCCGTTCCCTTTAGGCCCAACAGCTTCAAGCCAAAGAGAATTGGGAGACAACTACCCCTTCACGTGAATGCACAAAATGAGGGGTAGGGGTAAGAGGAAGGGCTAAGAGTAGAATTGGAGTTGGGCCAAAATGACAGCTAAAATGACTGTACATGGCATTTAACAGATGTAAGCTTGTGCAATGTAATATAATATAATGGCCTATGTACATCAATCAATATTTAAAACTTCTCTAATATTGGCTAACCGTTACTGTATATTAAACAATATCAATATATAGTGCATCTTTGCATTTTGGCTAGTGAATATTAATAGTTCAAAGGAATATTGAATTGTTTCAAGGAACCAGCACTTGGCAGCATGATCCCGTCAGTATTAATAATAAGATTTAACTTGCAGTGCTCGCCATATGATAATTTAAGTTTTCCTGAGCTCATCTTGAAAAACCACAAATCTTGTGGGAGACGCTTTGAGGCAGACTGTTTTTATGAATAAACATGTGACATCTTAAGGCAGTATTTTAGGAAAGATTATGTCTTGCTGTTATTGTTTTTTGCCTATGTATATGTTTTAAACTAAGATGTGTGTGCGAGAGATTGAGATTAAGTATCTTTAAATTGAGGTGAAACAAAGTGCGAATGACTCCCAATCCGTTGACATGCATTCATCATCATTCTTAAACATTAATCAGGGCATTAATGAGCTGGTAATGACATGCTTTTTCAGCCTCTTGGTTTTTCATTCTGCTTCTCGTGTCTGAAATCTCAGCCAGCCTTATTAATCTACAGGGTTTCCTGATTTATTTATTTTCTCATCGCTCTAAAACCTTTCAAGAGGTTCAAAGGCTATTCATTGATGGACTCCAATCTCGTTGACTTCTAAGGGTGATTTTTACACAGTTGTTAATAATTTCAATACTGTGCTAAAGTTGATTTCACTGTAAAATTAAATGCTGGGATATAAAAAGTGTTAGGAGGCTTGATATGTTCCAAAATGTTGCCTTTAGTCTTCTGCAGCCTGATTGGTTTAGATGTTTTTCCTTTGAACTAAAATACAGTTGCTTGTCAGTAAATTTGTGGATAGCAAAAATAAATTATCTAATAAGAAAGCAGGTGATGCTGTGCAGTGATGAAAACTCATGTCAACTATCATTATTTCTAATGCTTTTGTGACCTCATACTGTACTGCTGACCTTTTCTTCTCAGTCCAGCAGTTTCATTGACGTCTTCACCCGGCTACAAGGGTTGAAAGTGCTCTCTCAGCTCTGTTTCCTTCCCCTTGTTATTCAGACTGTCTTGTCAGTGATGAACGAGGGTTGAATTTGTCATATTTAGATAGGAAAAAGGTTTTCTGACAGGAAAGCTTAGAACGCCTTGCCTACTTCAAGACAAAAGACTGAAAATGAAACTAAAGAGACATGCAGAGAAAAATATTGTGAGAGAAACTGCAATTTATTTATTTTCTTGTAGAACCCTGTCAAGGTTTTCTGCCTTAAAGACATCTGTTTAGCTTAAAGCTCTGGAAAGCACTGCTGCTTATGCATGCTTAATTGCAGCGGTTTAAAGTGCCCCTATTATGCTTCTCAATTATTAGCTTTTGTTTACTGTGTAATGTCATTGTTTGTGAATGTAAAAGGTTTGGAGAGTATTATAGATCAAAGTGCACAGGAAAAAAAGATGAATTATTATTAGCAATTAAAATCAAGGAACCGATTCTGAACCATCAAACTTTTTTAATTGAACTTAAATCACATTTTTTAGCCCAGCTGTTGTTTTTGTCCATATTTGCCCAGCCTTTTATTTTTTGAGTGCAGTTTTTACATTGTTCAGATTTGCAAACAAGGCAATAAAGTCAGTTTTGGACATTTTTTTAAGATCCAGCAAAAAAAAACAAAAAAACGTTATTCATAATTTATGATATTAAAAGCTACTTTGTCATAACCCAACATTCATTCAAATATTTACAAGCCAAATAAATGTACTTATATTGTTTTAATCCAATGACCAGATTGCTCATATTTGACTCTTTTTGGACACTTTTAGACAACTTACAGTAATTTTAATCTTTGAGTGTGTGTACATGCGTGCATGTGTGTGATTACATCAGTTGGCCAGTTTGAAATGCTAACTCGCCTCAGGCAGTATTGATCGATGAATAATTTAGGGCCTATGATTAACATTACATGAAGGTATGTTCGCATGGGCTTTTACAGCGTAACTTACACAGAGGCGTACTTAAGCATGAATAAAGAAGTAGACAAAAAAGTTCCTAATGTTGTTTAAAAGTTTGGGGTCTGTTCTTTTGTGTGACCAAACTTTGAAAGACATGGTTTTGCAAAATAATAAAATAAGCAACACAGCTGTGGAGCTTTGAAAAATGGAAAATTCAGCTCTTTCATGACAAGAACACAAAATCCGAGTGCTTGACAAAGTAATCGCGATTAATCACATCCAAAATAAAAGTTTATGAAGTTTAAATAAATACACACATGCATGCATATATTTGCGAAAATGTTTATTTATATATATATATATATATATATATATATATATATATATATGTGATACAAATTCTACGCACAAGCAATATCATACGAGAAGCAGCGCGATTTGGCTGTATATCAGCACTAATGGGAGGCGTGCGTCCTATGTATATGTGTATCACTTATACATTGAATACACATACACTACCTGACAAAAGTCTTGTCAACTTCTAGTTGATCATTTGGAAAAAGGTAGAATTTTCTGATGAATCATCTGTTAAACTGCATCCCAATCGTCACAAATTCTGCAGAAGACTCATTGGAACTTGCAGGACCTTAGATTTTCACACAAATCAGTCAAGTTTGGTGAAGGAAAAATCATGGTTTGAGGTTACATTCAATATGGGGGCATGCCAGAGATCTGCAGAGTGGATGGCAACATCAACAGCCTGAGATATCAAGACATTTATGCTGCCCATTACAAAACCACAGGAGAGGGCAAATTCTTTAGCAGGATAGCAATCCTCCTCATACTTCAGCCTCCATATCAAAGTTCCTGAAAGCTTAGAAGGTTTAAAGTGCTCCAGCGTTGGCCAGCCCAGTCACCACATATGAACACTATTGAGCATGTCTAGGGTAAGATGGAGGAGACATTGAAGATGAATCCAAAGAATATTGATGAACTAGGAGTCCTGCAAGAATGCTTTCTTTGCCATTCCAGATGACTTTATTAATAAGTTATTTGAGTCATTACAGAGATGGATTGTAGAATATGGATGCAGTCATCCAAGCTCATATAAGTCATATTAAAGCTTTTTCCACTTCACAATGACTTTATTTTCTATACTGTACATTTTTTTTTGTTAAGTGACAAGACTTTTTTTCTAAGCAAAGTCATACCAAATGATCAAGGTGTGATCATATATTATTTTGGTAAAATAAGCGTAATCTAGAGGCCTTTGCCTTTCATATAAGCCATTTCTGATACCAAATGATCAACTAGAAGTCAAATAAATATTTGTTGTTCGTAAAACCTGACAAGACTTTTGTCAGGTTGTGTATATTATGTCAAAGAAAACCTTTATTGTGTTTAAGTGCAATTAATCTTTGCCCAGCACTACAAAATATATAAAATATTTTGAATGTATTCAAATAGTGAACCGTTATTTAAAACTAATACTGTTTTGCAGCATTACAGTATGTTTCATCAAGCAAGTTACACCCCCCCAAATCATACATTTTTTACTTGCACTGGTTTTGGATATGTTTTGGTTTAATATTTTAGTGCTAGCATGTTTGAATGACTTTGCAGATTCAAAAAAAAGTATCTTCAAATATTTTATCCCCAGTTTAACCACAATTTTAACCTTTAATCTTAAATCAAAAGCTGCTTTTCTAAAACTACGTTAGATATTCTGGAGGGAACTCGTAACTTGAAATTGCCATTTCTCTTCTAGGTTTCAGAACTATGAACTGAACAACTTTATTATTTGAATGATAACAAGGTCTCACAAAACTATTTCTTCAATCTAATCACATGGATTTTTATTTCTGGACCAGATGTGTCTGTCCGTATTAATGTGCAGATTTGAATATGAAAGACATACGTTTCCTCTCAGAATAGCCAGAGATCTCCTCCTGGCTTCAACTCTTCCTGTCATGTATTATTGATGCTCCGTATTGCCAGCCCTTTAAAGAGGTGATGTAATGATTTGAGTCAGCAGCGGTCCAGTCCAGGCCACCATGCTTCTCCTCCAGCCTCTTCCTTAATTAATGCCATTAAGTCAATCGATCAGACCGTTTAGGAGACAGTCGGGGCAAAATCCCCTGCTACCTAATGGAGGCTGTAGGACGGAGCATGAATGTATGTGTGTTTGTGTGTACCTAGACCTTGTTGGAACAAATACTGGTCCAGTGTTTTATTTCACAGCAGCCCTAGTTGGCATAAAACCATGCGAAAGAATAAAAAATATCATATGCATTTATTTTTATTGTCTATTTTATCAAAAATCCTCACACAAAATGGCATACATTCTGATTAAGGCCTCATTTACACTAATATGTTTTAGTTTTAAAATGCATAAGTTTTGCTATAAGTTTTATACCTTCCATTCACACTATCCCGGAGTGGTCGAGCCCCAAAAAGTGAGCGTTTTGAAAACACAAAAGAGGCCGTTTTCATTAGGGATGCTCCAACCCATCGGCCAAAGACCAGTATTGGCAGATTAGCACATTTCACAACTCGATCGGTACTCATCATGAACCGCAAGTGTTTTTTTTTTACAAGTTTACCAGTGGAGGAAGATGCATCCTAGTTATGTGCCTAGGTTATGCATCAGCAGCGCTACAAAACATGAGCAATGTTTCCAAATTATATTATTAGTAATTTTTCTTAACATTTTTAAAATCTGCTTCTGACCATTACAAGTATGCAACATCCTTAATTTATTATCTTTGGTAAGACAAGGTCTCATACTTAAAGCGTACTTGTACTTATGCTATGGCAAATTTATATAAAGCTTGAAGAATCAGAATCGGTACTCGTTATCAGCCGATCACCATGACTAGGAATAGGTACTCCATATTGGCTGCAAAAATCCTGTTTGGAGCATCTTTAGTTTTTGTTTTAAATCGCTGCCACTCCAGTAAGAGTGGATGGGGAAAATGAGAACATCTACAAACTTAGGCATGTCTGCTGACGTTTGGTACCTCATTGGCTTGATTGGGGCTTTTTCTCAGTATCAAGTACACAAAGTTCAGTCTTGAATCCTTTCCTTGTAAGTTAGGACCAGACAAGTAAACTGCTATATGCATCTTGTCATAGTGGTTGGCTCCTACTGAGTTGTTTTTTGGATGCCCACAAAATACTCTATATCAGGGGTCTCAAATTGTTGGCCTGTAGGCTATTTACCCCCCCTCCCCCTTTTTTCCCCCTTGGCCTGCAACTGATGTCAAAAATATGACAAGATTTGGCTCAACTAACCATATATTTTTAAATCCCCCTCACCTACTGGACATTTAAAGTCCCGTACTATATATTCAAGTTATTTTCGGTTTCTTTCAGTGTGCGGTCGAGAGTTACTCACATGCAGATTATTTCTGGGGCTAATTAAACATTGAAATATGTGTCCTTAAGTGCTTTATTTTTGCTAAAGCTCTATTTTTGTAAATATTCAGGGGTCATTTGATTATATTCAGTTTTATACTGCCTGTACATACTAGGGTTAGGTCAGTAGACAATGCCATCATCCATTGGCAAAGGCCGATAGACATTACGATGCTGAGCCTACTCATAAAAAAAAAAAAACACAGCCCTGTTTATACTAACACGTCTGCCATTTTATAATGAAAACGATCCACGTCCACACTGGCATTTCATCTAGCATTTCTGAAAAGCCTTCCTTCCACGCTATACCGCTGAAAACGCTCATCACTTGACCACAAACGCATACACTCTGTCATGCCCTGCAGCGTATGCGTGCATCTGAGCTCCAGCAGTCTTAAGCACAAAACCCCAGAGAGCAGTGCACGTCGGACAGTTTATCAAGGAAATACCGCTGGATCGTGTCTCACTATAATTGTTAAACCTGATACTTAATTAATCTTGTCTCTATCTAATGACTCTTCAGTCTTTTGAATCTATCAGGTAACTTGTCACAGCATCAGTACATTGCTTCAATCTTTCACTTTCACGCTTGTACTTTAAAACCTCAGATCCTGTTGGTTGTGCACTTTTTTGGCAACCAAGTTTGTCGACGCCATTATAAAGACACCGCTCATTCTGTGTATTCCTGCAAGAGTCCCATGGACAAAATGATTGATAGGTGGAAATTTGTGTGTGAGTTATCTTTATTTTTTATGATTTGGTTATGGGCAAATGGCCCGTGAGCCGGTAGTTTGTGACCCCTGATTTCCTGAAAATCTCAGTAGGAGCTAAGTGATATGACATGATGCATTAAGCCGTTTACTTGTCTAGTGCTTTGTTACAAACATAAGCAGCAGCAAATTTCACAATATACAAATTTAAACTAACAAAAGATTCAGGCCCCTCTATGTTAGTGCTATTCAATTGGTGGCCCGCAATTTGTTCCAGCTCTCCATATAGTATGACCAAGACATCAAAAATACATTTAGTTCAGTCAAAAGCAGATGCTATAGTTATAAACTGATGTGCGTCTGTTCAATACAGCACAAGCTGCAGTTGAAGGTGAGTGAGTCACCTGACATTGAGCGCCGCGAGCAGCAGAAAATATTTGGATACTTAATCGAATTGGCTTCTCAACGCCACGTTTCTGTTGCATAGAACGAAACTGCTGCAACTAAACAAAGTTATGCCACCTGTGCACTGTGTACCAAGGCTTATACACATGGACACTTGATTAACTGTAGCAGTGGGCCATTCACATATTGCATCTTTTCCGTGCGCAAGTTCGTTCATTTCCAATGTTAGAATATATGCCAATTTGTGTGCTCAAGCGGAGTGATACACTCGCGCCTTCCAGACACATCGAGTAGAAAACATCTGCTGTAGCAGTGAGAGTTGTGCATGGCTTTCAGTGCAATGTAAACAAAAGATATGTTAGACAAATTATTACAAATTAATAAAATAATTATGTATGTATTATCGCAGATGATAACAACAGTTTATTTAAATACTTATCTAATATGAAGCTAAAATTTACCTAAGTTGTGATAACCATGAAATCATTATCCTTCAGGCTACAGTATGTATAAACGTACAACCAAAATCTATATTTGTTGCATAATTGCAATACATAATTGTTATGCAGTTCAAAGCATAACATATGAATGTGTCTGAATGTAGAAGCCTACATGAGCAATGCACTGCTTTTATTGTGATTTTAAATACAACATTTGAATGTTTGTAAAATAATCCACATTGTACAATGCAGTGATGTTGTTTCAAAATACAATATATTAACATTTCAATGTAGAGAAATACAACATGGGTGTCTTCAGGAGCAAAAGGAGCAGCATGTAGGCTCTTTTATGCTGCCGTGTCATCACTTGTATAACAAGTCATATCTCTCCGGCTTCTCATATGGGATGCTTTTCATGAACTGGCCCCCATGACAAACTAATCGAATAGCCCTGCCTTACATGTTATGTTGGTGATGTAATTATGATTATTTTGCTATTATTTGATTCAAATGGTCTCATTAATAGATTTATCCAATATGCATATTAAAATTTGTATAAAAAATGTGCATTAGTAAAATTTTACTGCTGGCTAAATGTAACTTGTTAAAGTAAATGTGAATATATACATACTTTTCCTCTCTTTGTTGTAGTTTTACAAAAAAGAATGATATTGAGAAGAACAATTGCTAGTAGTCAAGTCAACAAAGGTACCCAAACTGCTGTCTCACGCTATCTGTTAAACTTTTTGTTAAGCAAAAATTGATTGGGACGATATTATAAATATTATTATTAGTATTAGCATTAGTATTAGTATTATGGGGTAAGGCAGTGACGCAGTAGGTAGTGCTGTAGCCTCACAGCTAGAAGGTCCATGGGTCGGTGGTTCGAACCTCGGCTCAGTTGGCGTTTCTGTGTGGAGTTCTGTGTGCATGTTCTCCCTGCTATATCTGGGTTTACTCCGGGTGCTCCGGTTTCCCCCACAGTCCAAAGACATGCAGGACAGGTGAATTGGGTAAGCTAAATTGTCCGTAGTTTATGAGTGTGTGTGTAAATGTGTGTGTGGATGTTTCCTAGAGATGGTTTGCGGCTGAAAGGGCGTCCGGTGCGTAAAAACCTGCTGGATAAGTTGGTGATTCATTCCGCTGTGGTCACCCCGGATTAATAAAGGGACTAAGCCGACAAGAAAATGAATGAAAGAATGTATTATTATTATTATTATTATTATTATTATTATTATTATTATTATTATTATGCCTATTATTAAATTGTAGTATTTTCATAGCAATTTAAATTACCCCTTCAATATTTACAACAAAAAACAATGATAATTTGTGAAAGAATGTCTGAGTGCATCAATTACAGGTTTCCACTTTTTTCTTGTGCTTGAATGTTAAAATGGCCCTCCTATGAATTGTCAGTCACTGATATGCCACCCCGCCAATCTGAGTTTGAGACCCCTGCTCTAACTGCACACATGCACAAGATTAAATAGTATATAATATACATAGAGGGAAGTCAGAGCCTTGTTAGCATATAGATTTTTCTTCTCTGAGTTGTTATAAATGTTTCTTCTTTGCTTCTTGTCTCCTTTTTCCTTTCATCCCTACAGAGTTTAAGCCGAGATAAAACCTTCCAGTCGGACAGTGAAGGCAATCAGGTGTTCAAAGGACACAGGTGAGCTTTTCTATGCTTTGGTGTGACCCATGTGTCTGTCCTCGGTCGTTACGTTAGGAAAAGTCTTGCATTTTTTTTCTGCTAGAGCCAAAGTTTAGTCAGTGAAGGGAAGAAAGGTGAAAGTTTCCAGCTTTTACTTTGGAGCGGTCTCATTTTGGATTAAATTCTCTTCCCTCGATCCTCTGTGCCCAAGCTCTGCCTGAAAGATGGTGCAGGCAGGAGGTGTAATCACAGCCTCCGTTTGCTGTGGGGTTTGCAGGTTACACACAGTGAGAATTGAAGAATTCAGAGCTGCTGGTGGCAGACAGGGGTGTCATTTGGCTTTTGTATCATTAAGAAACTATGATTATTTTTTGGAAAATCAACTTTTTTTTTATCTGGCTCGGACTTTATGTATAAAAACCACATTAAAGTCCACATAGTTTCATATTTTATTCCTTGTCTTATTTTTTTAAAAGTAAAATTTAAAGGGTTAGTTCACCCAAAAATTGTATTTATTTGTAATTACTTTACCTTATGTTATTTTAACTGCCTGAGACCTTAGTTTGTTTTTGGATTAAGATATTTTCAGAATTAGAATATTATCAAGCTACGAGAATACTTTTGTGAACATAAAACAAAATGTATTTTATCCAGGATATACACTGAAACTGAGGAAAAGAAACAATTGAATAAAGGCTCGTCTTTGTTATGTGCACACAGTATTTTTGTATTGCTTAATATTAAAATTGAACCACTGAAACCTTATGGTCAGCTTTGAGGATGTTTTTTTGGTACTTTAATGGACTTTGAATGGGTTTGTTGTCTATGGAGGATGAGGGAGCTCTCTGATTTCATGTCAAATATCTTAATTTGTATTATGAAGATGAACGAGGTCTCAGGGGTTTAGAATGGCAACACTATGAGTAATTGTTCACAGATTTTGTGTTCATGTCGTAATATATATTGCAAAATAACAAGATATACAAGATATTACATAAGAGTATAGACAAGATAAGAATAACAAGATATTGCAATTTTAGATTTTTCCAATGTTATGTAGCCCCAATACATTTGCATATATTATATAATTTAGGCAGATTGTTAGTTTTCAAAGCAGATTAAGGCCCAACCTCAGTTCTACCCTTTTGCCCCTCCCCTTACCCCTGCGCCTCATTTTGTGAGTTCGAGTGAAAGGGTCGGGATGTCCCAATTCTCCATAGCTTGAAGGCGAAGGGCTAAGTATGGAGCTAATATGCCAAAACAATCTGAATTTGAATTGTGTTCATTTGAATTATTGACAATTGTCTATAAATCTGAATTTTTAAATCCCATTAAAAATTATTTGAATTTGAATTTCTTAATATGAATTTGAATTTCCTAACTTGAATATTGAACATCTGAAATGTAAGACATTGCATTTTTATAGACGCATTTTCACACTTTTTTTGTGTTCTGCAGATATCCAGTTTGTAAAATTACAGTTTCAAATTTTCAAGATGAAGAAATTTAAAACATCAACATCAATCAGAACATATTCTAAAATTTAAAACCAAAAATTCAGATCGAGAAAACGCAGTATAAACCAGGCTTTATCATTATGCTTTAAAAAAAACTGTTAAAATAAAACTAAAACTGCTAAATTTATAATAATAATAATAATAACTCCTGTATAGTAGTCCCACAACAAACTGACACTCGATAACATAATATATGACTTCAGTGATTTCGTGGGAACAAATACCAAAAATAATGCAACTGGAATAACTACAGCAGTCATGATTGTCAATCTCAAATGAAGCAAGAGATTGTGATGACATATGATGACGTGTGCAGGTGCTGTAGTGGTTTCCCTTTTCCTAGGGAATCTCTTCCCCTTCACACTCTGTTTCAAGGGCAAATGGGAAGGGGTACAAAAGTAGAATTGGTATTGGGCCCAAACCTTTACAAATTCCCATCTAAACTCTTGTCTTTAATGGTCTCTCTTTCTTCTGGACAGAAATCTGGTAACATGTCTGTCTGTGTCCATGGACGGCACCGTCCTTCTTTCCGGCTCCAATGATGAGACCGTCCGCATGTGGGATGTTCAGAGCAAGCAGTGCATATGGACCATCAACCACAGAGGTAAGCATCAAACTCTCTCCATCTTTCTGACTGCTTGATTCCCTCACAGCCTACATTCAATCACCCTCCAAGCATCCTAGCATCCTTCAGTGCTCAGCCAGGCTTGCTGAATTTCCCTTGCTCCTTGGCAGTCTGCTTGTAGCCCAATCCAAATCGACGTACCATTAGACACCTGCGTCTTTTTTCAGTTTAGGTGTCCAATCTCTCGCGCTCGGGCCGTGACTGCATGGCAGTAGCGCAGGAATGATGAGATTCTGCAGTGATTGTGACACGGCATGCTCGGCTTTGGTTCTGATCTGTGAATATGTTCTGTCAGCGCTGCTCGAGTTTGACAGTAGTTCACCCTCCACGGAACACAAAACAACCTCATTTTCCTGTTTGTGTTCTCTGGGTTAGATTTCTATCTCTCTTTTTTTCCGTCAATTATGAAACGATGCGGAAGAATCCTAGGACACTCGTGTAATCAATTGAAACCCATTTAAAATCAACACAAAGGCACTGTTTGACCCTCTTTAACTTTTCTTGTTCCTGTTGTTTGTTTGTTTGTTTATTTATTTATTTATTTTCTGTCTCTCTTGCTTTCTTTCGCTCTCTCTCTTATTCTCTCTCATTCTCTCTCTCTCTCTCTCTCTCTCTCTCTCTGTGTTTGTGTATTTGTATGTGTATGTGTGGAATTCATCAGTGCATATTGTTTCTTCTGAATGTTTCTTCTAAACTTGTGAATGGAGCAACAACTTGGCTTTTTAGCTGATTTTCAGTTTACGCTAAATTGGTATTGAGGCTTTGCTTAATAGATACTTGATGTAATAAAAGGGATAGTTTATCTAAAAGTGAAAATTAGTTAATCATTTGTTCTCGTAATAACATCACTCGCACAGCCTCCTCAACCTTGTGTGTTACTCCACCCTCATAGAATGACAGCAGATCAATAAACTCAAGGTTTGACAAATATTGCAGCAGTTGGACAACATAAGACATTTTTGGGGCTTTTTAAGTGAGAATGTAGTTGTTTAGATTGCAGCTTTGCAGTTTATTTAGAAGGACAGTGCTTATTTTAAATATTTATTATTTCAGAGATACAGCACGTCAGCATCCATCCGCCTGTCATACTGAACACGGCACAGTTGAGGTTGTCCATTCAAAAGATGGTGACAGAGACAGCAAAAAAAAAACTCCTCTAATTTCAAACTACAGCTGATCAAATCATTATAAAAAAGGGTCCCGTTTCAGAAAGTAGGTATAGTAGAGTATTTAACATTAAAATCTGAGAAACTCTGGGTTTTCCGTTTCAAAATGGCAGGTTTGTCAAACTGGAGAAAGCAGGGTAAGTCAAGCCTGTTTCTGAAAAAGAGGTAACTTTATCTCAGACCTGGTCAGAAGCAGTTCCTGTCAGTACTCTCCCTTATTTTGAAGACAAAACAAAATGGTATTTATTGCCTCATTTTGGAGATGCGCATAAAAACGATTGATGGAAATGTCATGATGCACATAACTTTTGAAAATATGCATAAAAAGAATATGTGCATAACTAGGATAAACTTGATAAGGAAAGATGTGCATAAACTGAGATAGAAACACTTACTGAACAAATTCCAGTATGTGCATTAAAAAAAAAGGTTTGTTACAAGATGATCGTGTGATGATGAAAATGTGTCTGAATAGACAAACCAGCAGGCTGAGCACACTGTAAAACATCTGAAATGTTGTTTTAATCATTCTAAAATGCCTTAACTGTTTTAGTATTAATGTATAATTAATGTTTAAACGCCACCATGCATTGTGTGTCAGCAATGTCTTCTGAGGTGCAAGTACATTTATTAAATAAAAAAAAAAGATTGACGCAGCTTCTCCTACCGCAGTAAAATGTTTTTACTGTTGATATTTATCACCAGTTAATCAGGAAGTGATGATTTTGTTCTCTTTTTTCGCACATCTTTTATGCGTTAGTCCAGTTTTGCACACAAATTTAATTAACATTTTTGGATGGAAACACAGCTATTGCCTACATTTCAGTCACACAAAGAACAAAGTCACGTACCAGAATGGCTTGTCCTCAATTAGCTTAAATTCACTTGCCTTTGACATGTACTGTAACTAAATTAATTAACTTATTCTAAAACTATTTTTTAGTACTGCTTACATTCTAAATGTCATATCAACCTCTATCACTTGATCAACAATAGAGGCAGTCACACAAGTGCAATTTTAAACCTATTAAAACTGATCAACGCGTTTAAAAGTGGGAACGTGTGTAAAAATGTTATAAAAGTCGCACAATACATTACTTTTTTTATTATACTTAAATTTTTAAATACTTTAGATGTAAAATTAAGCATTAACTTGAGCAACTGTTTTCCCATGCCATCTCTGTTTCACTGATGTTGCAGGGGTGTTGCTTTTTTTAACTATATGGTCCTATTTGCTATAACTAATAATAATTGTAGTGTATTGAGTGTGAGATGGGACTCATCTATCAGGAATATTTGAATTTTGCATTGGCCACTCTTGGCATAACCTTAAGTTACTTTTTGGTTGGCCATGTGCTTGTTTCTATTGAGTCTCCTGTCTCCTGAGTTTTCGTAACTGCAGACTAGTTCAGTAAATAGAAAGAAAAAAGAAATGCATGTGTTTAGCATTTTTCCCTATCGTAAACACAACAGTAATCTGGTAGTGTTCGCGCTGCTTTGGCTTTTTCAGGGATAATTATTGTGATATATTGATTGCAACAGAAAAATAAATACTGTGAAATGTCTCTAGACTGATTGCATTTCCTGCCGCTCAGGCTTATCTTGAAATGTGAGCAAAATCACCTGTTTTGTGATCAATTTAGACATTATGCTAGAGAATCATTCAAATACTAGCTCTAAAGTGACGTTTGTGAGGTAGCATCGGTTTCTGCTGTTCTGACGTTCAACTATAGATGTGAATGAATGGCAGAAGAAAGTAGTTCCTAGTACAAAATGATTTTTGAGACACTGTGGGGTTTGTTGCATGTTTTTTTTTTCATGTGATTCTATCAGGGCTGATATAGCAAAACTGTTGATTTGCAGCAAGCATTTTTGTCCAGAGAGCTGTATGAGAATTGGAGAATGGCGGACTTTGTCTTTTATCAGTTGAATTCATTACCATTCAGACACATCACCTATATCCATGCTGCCATATTCGCCTATGTTTAAAATCCTCTAGATTACCTGAAGGGTTAATGGAGGAGACCCAGGGATTGAGGATGAGAGAAGTCCTCCTCATTCATAGTGTTTATATTAACATGATTATCGTTATAATGATATAACAAATTGTGATTATGTAATATTGAAATTACGCATAACAATTGTAGCAGGACATAAAAATTATCTACTGTTTATTTCTTTGCAATTTAACTTTGTAAACTATAAAATCATGCATTGTCTAACGAGTTGTCTAATTTTGTGAGCCAACTAACAACAGTTGTTCGCTTTCCTCTTTTCCACACCCACTTTCTTTGCCGCACCCACTCCTCCCTGTTCTCACAGAACTCCATGTTCAACTAGGACCGTTGTTTTTTTTTTTTTTTTTTTTTAATTCTGAGGGAGACTTGAACTGAAAGATGGAGGTTTCATGAACCCTTTAATGTATATAGTGAAACATAAATGAGAAATAGGCTTTATTTAGAATTGAACTATTAAAAACAAGGAAGCAAACAGACAGAGAAAAAAGTGTTTCTGTATTCCGTATACTGTATGAATAACACGTCTTTAGTACTTTATCAACCTTTCAATGAGTCAATGTGAAGACCTTGGCAGTTCTGACGGACTACTGGATTCTCTCTCATTTTTCTCCCGTGAGGTAAAATCGCTAATTAGCTCGCTTCACTCTTTCAACATACAGATGAGCTTTGGTCGTCCTGGGTTACAGGCAGAAGGATGAAAGAATTTTCCCATTAATTTCATTCGGGCAGAGAAACTCACATTGGCAGATTGCGTTGCGCGTGTCCACCAGTCCTGACCATGTTTTCTTATTTCCGGTTTTGATATTGAGCTGTTTTTGAGCACAATTGCTTCATGGTTCGTGCTTCTTCTTTTTTACTTGAGAAATTATTTGGAAGGAGGGAAAAAAAAAATCTATCACTGGAAAACTCTGAGGTAATTTGTCAAATGCAGACGCGAAGGGCAAGCGGTATTGCGATGTAAAAAATCAAGCTGATAAATTAGTTTTCATTCTAGCCATTGTTATCCCGGTGGTCAATAAGGGCTAAAGGATCACAGATGTCAGATCTCTTTGAGCAGGCTAAAGCGTTTTAAAGGGCAACGAGGGCTCTTGAATTGAACAAATTAGCACCAAATTGTTGTGATAACCCTTAGCCTGTAGTTCATTATCTGTCCTCTCAAGTAGCTGTTGAGCGAGGCTAATATTGCTCACATATTCTCAGATTGATGCAGGCTAAATTACCCTGTTGACTTTGAGGCCTTTGATCAAATACCTGCTGTAATTAAACCGCTCTGAGAGGTTTAAAGGTTTTGGTTAATAACCGATGCACTGTGTCAGGCTGACTCTCAGATTCAGAGAATTTTGTGTTGTGTTAAAATAGCTTTTTTTTGAAAGAGAGAGAGAGAGAGAGAGAGAAATAAATGATCTAGCAGTAATTTAGGGGTTTGTATATTTTGTTTTAAATCTCCCCAAATCCTTTTTCGGGATGGGCTGTAATTGTTGACTAATCAAATCTAACAGCCAGTGCAATCTAGTTGATAAATGTGTCTTATATAAGGAACATGTTCATTTAAAACAAGGCAGACAAAAAAAGCAGCAAACAAAACAAAGAATGGCCACATAATCAGTTAATATTAATAATAATTATAAACAAATTTATGGGAAAAATAGGATATCTGTAAAAAATACAGTTGCAGTATACCTTTCACTATATGTTTTATGCATTTAACATAATTTTTAAGGATTAAGGGGCTAATCACACCGAACACACTTTTTGTGTTGAGAGACGCCTTTTTGAATGATTTACTAACGGTAGCGAGCGTTTTGCACACTGCTAATGCACCCTGCACACCTCGCGTTTTAACCACCTGCTGCGCCTCGCGTTTTTGCCCTTGCGTGCCGTGCGCACACAGTCGAAAAAGTCAACTCTGAGCAGAAAAAGCATATTGCGTCAGTAGCATATTTTTGAAAAAAGTCAACTCTAAGCGGAAAAAGCATATTACATCAGTCGCTTCTTTTTCATTCTCCAATCAAATGAAAGCAGAGGTGAGGTTACCGCATGCTTAAAAAGGGCTTGTTTTTGGGTTTACTTTATGTATTGAGTTAAATATCAAAAATAATTTATAAAAAATAATAAACAAGCAGATAGAAATCCCCTTTGGGTTTAAAGAAGTTAATATCTTTTAGCCTTTGGTGTGTTATTGCTCCTTTCTGTTTGAAAAAAATAATAAATAAACATACACTGTTCTATGAATCACTTTTGGTGATGAGGAAACAAAATGTGGGAATCCCATAAAATAATCTTACACATCAACATAAGCCTATTTAATTCCTCTTGGGGTTAATTTCTTTTTTTTTAAGTAAACAATAAAAAATAAATGAAAACAAGATATATAGTACTGATTATCAATGTCCACCAACAGCTTAAACTACACTTTTCCTAGGAGTGCTGGATGATACTGATGAACAGCAGTTAAAGATGTTTGCAGATACCAGCATGCATTAGAAGGGAATGATGCACAGTTCTTTTGGCAAATATCTGATTTTTATCAGATTATATTGGATTTGGATTTTTTTGCACATATGACCTGAAACCAATCTCGAAATATCCAAACAGATACATTTTTTGGCCCCTTTTACATGGTAGTGGAACATAACAAAAAAAAGTTTATTTCATTGACTTGTATTGTTGTACCAAACAGAAATACTAAATCTTTTTTGTACTTTTCAATGTACTCAAACACAATTATAAAAGTTGATATTTTTTATACATGCTTTATTTTTGTCACCATAAATAAGATGGCTTTTTGGATTTGACCTCTGTAAACTGTAAATTGCGCATATTTTTACTATGAAATTGTATGACATATCCTGATAGAACAACTTTAGTTAGAAACTTACTGTTAACGATTCTCTTTTTTACAAAGTTTTCAGTGTTTTACCATAGTTTTTTTTTACTGACTATCCAGCCAAATTTCATGTTCAACCTGATATTTAAGAACTGAAAATGCTAAAATTGGTAGAAATGCTAATATCAGTTGCTTTATATATTAACTGATGTGTATGAATATGCCACTATTTATTAGAAAACTTGATATCAACTGATAAAATGTTGATTCAAACCAGAGGTGCCCAAACTTTTTCATTTTTGTATGCTGATAGCAAACATCCAGAAGCTGCTCACACTGCTGAGAACTCCATTTAAATGAATATTTAAATATGTGCTCAGTACTTCCTTACCAATAAACAGAAAACAGCAGTTAAGAAGTGATCAGATCACAACGATGTGGATACATTTGCACACACTCTACAGAATTACGTTCCAGACAAGACATTTCACATTTACTTATATTGTACTTTATACAATAGCCTGCTTTAAGCCAACAGCTTCAACATTTTTAATATGGAACACATTTAATTTAAGTTGTTGTTTAGTTGTAATTTGTTGCATCGCTGTGTGAGTTTTTACCACCAGAATAATGTTTTAAATTTTTATTATTATGCCTTATTACACATACATATAAGGTATCAAAAAAACAAGGATTGATAAAAAGAGGAAAGATTGTTTGCATTATTTGTTCAAAATAGAGCCAAGTACCAATCCCCCAATCATAAACCCCTTGGCAGGAATGAGAATAAACTAAGAAATCTGTAAAATCACGATGAATAAACAGTAAATCTGTATAATAAAGTATATGATCAAATAAGCATAATAAAAAAAAAGAATAAATACAATTCGGGGAGAGTATTCACACAACCAAATAGTACAGTATGAGGACAAATTTACCCCGACAAACTCAATCAGGAATAAAAGCTGCAAGCAGTGATGAAAGGGACCTTTCACCGCAACCCGGTGGCTTTAGGATGACAGAGACCAATGGACAATATTACTTTAAGCTGATATATAATTAAACCTGAGAACGTATATGTCTTCAGGAGAGAAATCTCATCGAACCGGTGTATTTTCAGGCAGATTGGACATTGAATGGGTAAGTTATAAGTACCTTTTTACCCATGGCGAAGCACTGAACTTTGTCAGTCCGCCACGAACACGCCCTTCGACAAAAACTCTAGATCTTCACAATTGTACATCATAAGGGCTTTTGAAGTACCCTAACAAAACTTGGATTTAATCTGAAAAAATTTGTGGAAGGATTTTGTTACACTGTAAAACATGACACTTCCTGTTGCCAGCAGGTGGTGCTATAACTGTATCGCGATATTGGCATGTAAACGTGTTCAGGTCAGGACTGTTGTCAAACATGTGGATTTCGAAGCAGATCAGACAATGTATGCCTGAGTTTTAACAATTTCCTGTTTTGTGGCGAAGCATCAAAGTTTGCAAGGCCACTATCGGCTCGTCCTTTGACAAACTCTAGATCTTTGCAATTTAACTTCGCCAAAGCCTTTAGGTGACAAAACCCAATTTTGGGTGTTGATCTGATAAAATCCCTTGAAGGAGTTTGTTAAAATAAAATGCCTGTAAATGACAAAAACTACACTTTTTTTTTTGTACAAGAAGTTAAAAATATCTGACTTTCTGTTGGGATTTTGCTCCAATAGACTTTTTTTGTAGGTATTAGCATGTTTGATGTATGTGCCAAATTTTATACGTGTGCATGAATCGCAATTCGGGGGCCAATCAGTCAAATGTGCATAGGTGGCGCTGTTGAGTCATTTCGCCACACGCACTTTCGAAATCTATAACAAATTTAAAGTTTCATGAATTTTCGAGCATGTTTAGACCTTCAAAAATACAAAGAAGAAGAATAAACAGCAATTCCAATAGGGCCTATGCACTGTTTTGGTGCTTGGTCCCTAAATAATGAGGTCAAAGTGTCAAATTGAGAATGGGAGTCCATTATCAGCCCAGCCCCGGATAGAATACTTCACTTTTGTCTTGAGAGAGGAATAACTTAAGACCTGTTAACCAAATGTTGGAGGGAGAGCAATGTTTTTTTGTAAATTAAGTTTGGTTAGCAGTATCACACTACAGACAACTCAACACAACTTCTTTTTTTGGCCTGATTTAGTTTGAAGTTACATCACTCTTGTTCCTTCATTGATTTTGAATCATATCAATCGTCTTCATGAACTATTAAAGCAGCACTATGTACATTCTCACATGTTAAAATAATAATTGTTTCAGTGGTAGAATAACTTTGAACTAAATGAATTCTTCAGCTACGCCAACCCTCCCTTCCTCCTTTTGCCTGAAATCATGCTTTCAACTTTAGGAGAGCGAGCCAGTACTCATAGCCTCATCCATTCCCTTGGAAACATAGACAAATGTTACCCTAAAAGTCTTTGCAGTACCCTAAACGTTTTTGTCATCTGCAAAAATGTTGTCATGTAAACAAACCTTGCAAGCTTAGTCCAATGCATATTAATTAATCCTTTACAAAAAAACGCTAAATATTTCAGAGTTAATTCAAGCTGTCATATTTTGTTCTGCTCTCCTCTCCAAAGAAGAAAAAGAAAGAAAAAGAGGAATAGGCTACATATTGTGTTTGTCAAATACTGCATAAAGAGGAAGGAGTTCAGCTTATTATCAAATAGCTGTGCTAGGATTATCCTGAAATACAAAGTTTATTTCAGGAAATAAGTGGATTTTTGTTCAGTTGTTTGTTATGTACACAATCACGTACGTAAACAAATCTTGAACCGAGATTGGCAGTACCTATAGGCATTACAATAGATGGTGGCGATTTCGACCAATTTGGCATTGTACGATGTCTAATGTAAAATATCGCAATGGACGATGGTATCGTCATCATAGGCGGAGGTGAATTAATTATTTAGAATTAATTCATAACGAATTATTTGTAGCCTACCGTTTCAACTACCTGATTCGCATGGTCTTTGTTTTACCCATAAACAAATCATAAATAAATAAAGATAAGTTGCACACAAATTACCACATCAATCACTCTTTCGTGGATGTTGGTCGGTAAAAAAGGTGCACAACTAGCAGTATCTGAGGTTTTCTCTAAAATTACTAAGTGCAAGTGTGAAAGTGAAAGACTGAAGCAGTGTACTGAGGCTGTGGCACTCTACCTGATAGATTCAAAAGACAGAAGAGCCGTTTGATAGAGATGAGATTAATTAAATATCACTTTTAACAACTATAGTGAGACACGATCCAGCGGTTCAACCTTGATAAACTGTACAATGTGCACTGCTCTATAGAGCTCAGACAAGCGCATGACAGTGTGTGTAGCTGTGTGTGTGTATGTGTGGTCACGTGATGTGAGTTTTTTTTTTTTTAGCGGAAAGGGTTCAGAAATGGTAGGTAAAACACGGTGTGGATGTGGATAATGTTCGTTCTAAAATGGCATTTAATACTAAGACGTATTAGTGTAAACAGGGCTTAAGTACTTAGTTTTCGCGAGCAGGTTTGCAACAGGGCAGGGCGGAGGATCGGTGATGTCAGCTCAACATTGTGTTGTCTATTGGCCATCAGCGATGGACGTTGGCATCATCTGTCGGTGGCCGCATTGATGTGTTAAAGCAGCAGACTGAAAGCAGACCATGCTATTATAATGTCTATGGGCAGTACGTCAAATGTATGGACACCCACACAAACACACCAAACAGCAGCAGGAGAGAGGTGCACCAGTTACTGAATACAGCATAGGGGTTCTCGACTGATTGCCACATTTTGACTTTATTTTATGCACTGTGTTTATCATAAAGTTGTCTGTAGCTCAAATGATGGCATTTTGTGTTAAGCTTTTTGTTTGTACCGTGGCTCTGAACTGTCAAAATACCTCTCAAAACACTTGTTCGAATGCGAAAAGCAAAAAAAAATCTAACCCTTTTTCATAGTAAGATCGAAAGTTTTGGAGGTGGAATTTATTTTTTTAACGTGCGAAAATTACAAACCAAAATTTTGGGCTCAGTGTGCAATAAATTTTAACCACACAATGTGTAAGTTTCTTCTTTTAAAGATTGATAGATCACCTGAAATCTGAATAAATTAGCTTTTTCATATTATATGAAACCTATGGCTCGTTTCCACTGACTGATCTAGTATGGTATGGTTCGGGTCGGTACGGGCCACCTTTATCAGGCTTGCGTTTCCACTACCAAGGGTACCCTTTCGGTGGGCGTAGTATATGGCAGAAAGTTTAAGTCGACATCAGCACTTCTCACAAAACAGATGTTTTACACACATAAATACCTCTGTATAAATGTTTATTACTAACTTTTCTATAATGTACAGGATTTGATTATAACTGCAGATCAATGACAGTGCGAAATAGCCCACTGTAACGTCTGTAATTATATAAAATAAATAAATAAATGCAACATATATGAACACATATAGCCCCTTACAGTCTCCGATATGATACCAACTACAGAAGAACTTCACACAGCAGACATTTGGTCCATATTTAAGTTCAAAAACAACACAAATATAGCCTACTATCAGATCAAACAGATTTTTTCTGGCTTCTCCTTTGTTTTTTTGCATGTTACTCTTGCGTTTGTCAGTTTCTGACAGGATTGGGTTTCAAAAGCACATCAGTAATCAAGCGCCCGTTATTATTATCAGCTCAAGAAGTTTGTTATTTCAGATATAGACGCGTGGTGAGCGCAAACAAGAAAGAAAAACTGCTTTAGAATGGCTCGTAAAGAACTAAATGGGGCAAAGAGTATATCTGCTATTCTTTTTGGCTTTGTGGCTGTTCAAGACGACGACAAGATTTGTTTAACCCCGGGTTGACCATGGCTCGTTAATATACGTATATATATTTACACTGTAAAAGATCTCTCGGCTGTAAATTTGCAAACATGGCTCTTTTGTTTTCATTCGAGCTTGTTGTGTAAGCGAATGGCGTATCTCTGTAAACCAATAGCATTCAGTTGCGCGTCTAGCTTTGCCTTTTGGTACCCTTTCTCATGTTTCGTACTCTTTCGAAAGGGTGCCAAAAAGTGGTACGGTTCCATACCACTCAGTGGAAACGGGCAAGTTGGGTGCTTTCACACTAGTACACAGGTTCATTTGATGACAGAGTTTGGGTATGTTTAGCTAGTTTGATCATGTTTGATGTCTTCTGAACTCTGGTGTGCACTCCACGACCCATACCCAAGTCTGCTTGAAAGAGGTGATCTGGGGTACGATTCATGCAAACTCTGGTCCAGTTCAATTTTGAAATGATTGCAATTGTACCAAATAATGGTAGTGAACATTCAACTCTACAACAAATTTTAGCTTGTGTGTTTGTCTATGTATCACCTGATGTTACCTTGGCGACAAGTGGGACAGACCCAGTGCAAACACAGTGATAATGTCTGCTTTTCTCTTCTTAAAACAACTTCTGCGTTATGTTCTGAACGTTTTTAATGTTTTTAAGGCAGATAGATGCAAGTCGTTCTCTGTAAGTTACCAAAAGATTCAGTAAAAGCAGAAGGAATGTGTGATGTCCATACCTTTTTCCATTTTGGCACCCTGGCTTTTGTGGCCATCACCTAGCAACAGCTCCACACACAACAGCAGCTTAATAACGCAAGCGTACAGGGGTTCAGAAGGAAAAAAAGACAATGTGAATACAAACCAGTCAGAAGGTGGCAAGGGTTGACATTTAAACTTGGACCAGCTACAACTCGGGACACTGTTCGTATTTCTGTCGCGCCACAGTGCAATCTGAATAGTTTCATATTGAATTACATTTGAATGTTGTGTGTAATACTTCCAACTGTCATGTACGCAGCACTGAGCGACGCATCCGCTGTGTGACCCCCTTTAGGGTCTGCACTTTTGGTCCACATCTGGGCTCGTTTTATGTCAGAGTTTGCTAAATTTAGCTTGTGTGAACGCTGAACTCCAGTGGGCATGAAGAAATGACTCCTTTGAACTTTTGACTACCTTGACGACAAGTGGGACTGACTCAGTGCAAACACAGTGATACAAAGTAAACAAAATGACTGCTCACCTAAAAAGACAGAAGTTGCTCTTTGCGAAACCAAAACATTCAGTTAAAGCAGAATGACTGTGATGTGCATACATCTTTCCACGTTGGTGCCATGGCTTTCATGGCTGCCATCTACTAACAGCCGTACACACAACAGCAGCTTGATGATGCAATTGTATCAGGCTTCCGAAGAAAAAAAGACAATGTGAAAACAAACCAGCCTAGAAGGTGGCAAGAGGGGACAATCAAACTTGTGTTTGGACCAGGCAATTGAACCAAGTGTGAAAGCACCCTATAGACAATTATCTACAGCTATTCAGTTTCTGCAGTGTCAAAAGCTCAATGTGGTACTAAAAAGTACCAAGTAGCAGGTACTATTCCCTGTGGAAAACCACCCTAAAGTAAGTCGTACCATGCAGTGCAAGAACAGCATTTATTTCTGTTCAGTTGGCCATGAATTGCATTTTGTTTAGTCTTGCACATCATGCCTCTCTATTTTTGAGTTAGTGACACAAATGCATTCTCCTGGGTCTGTTTGGGTCTAGGCAGGGGTGCACGCATGTTGACTGAACTATGTAAGGAACGTGGGTTGCTGTGTACTCACAGTCACTGGGCGAGGGGCAACGACTCGCTCCTCAAGGCTCTTGATCATGAAGGCAATTAAACCCAGTTTCACGCCTCATCCCCAGACACAGTTGATACCCTATTCCTCCTTTTATCTGTCTTCATTAAAGCCAGCAGGCGGCCTGTCAAATGACAGAGTGAAAAAGAGAGCGACCCAAACAAATGCCTCAGCCAAAACTGCTAGAACTGAAGTGTCATTTTGTGTTTAGAACGCTGAAGGACCTAATTTTTCAGTTTATTTTGTCAAACCTAATATTATTCTTTTATAAGAAAGTTTTAGAAATGGGTGAAGATTCAGGGGCCATAGTTTATAATAAGGTTTTAATCGTTATTGTTGGTGATTGAACAATTATTTTTATTAACTAGTGTTCACAAACATGAATACATACTGTAATAATGTGTTGTTCATAGTTTGTTAAGGTTAGTAATGCACCGTTATTTTAAGGTGTTACCGATACAGCTTGTAAGATTCAGAAATGTGTTGTTTTTGCTTTTTTGTTACCTTCCTTTGTGGCCTTGTTTCTGTGAGGTTGGAATGTTTTCTTGGTTAATGCACAGTAGGCAATTGAAAGGGCAGTTTGTTCGATACCTCCAAAGAGTAAACTATGGTGCTCACTGTTGTCCCCTTGAGAGGCACTTTTCTCCACAGGGATAAGTGTCATAAGTTAATAGGAATGTTTTTATTGACATGCTGCAACAGATTCCACTCACCGTGATTGTTTCATTGTTACGTAGAGAGTTACTTTCTGTTAAAACGTTTGTTCACAAAGAAATGAAAACTCTGTTTTTCAATGATTTACACTATTATTGCTCTCATGCTGTTCCAAACACAAACTTTGTTTCTGTGTGTTCCACAGATTAGCAAATGACCTCTCAAAGAATTTGCCGTCCATTAAAACTTTAAACTAAATGTTTATTTTAATGTTCAACATAACATAAAAAATAAACTGACTCCAACGGTTTAAATCTAGTTTTATGAAATAATGTACACTCTGGGCTCTATATTTGCAACGTGTATGGCTAAAGCGTGTGGTGTTGCAGGGATGTCTGAATACACTTTGGCTATTTATAGGATGGAAATATATGATTTGCGCCCCTGCGCATGGTCTAACAGGGTTGTGCTTATTTTCTTAAAGAGTTTTGGGTGTGTGTTTTGAGCATAACATGCATTTAACCAATCAGAGTCTCCTCTCCCATTCCCTTTAATAGACAGTTGCGTTGCACTATGGCACATTTGCTATATACATGGCTGACTGTAAGTAGAAAAACTGAATGCTTCACTAGCGAGAAAACAGTTAAACAGACCTTCTGCAGCATGAGGATAAAGAATGAGGCTCCTCCATTCGGCCTCTTCATTTTCTCTTTAGTTTACTTTAAGGGCATACTCTCACTAGGTACAGATTAGAACTCCACGATTCTGGCTAAAATTAGAATCGCGATTCTTTTGCCTAAAATAAAGATCACTATTTTCTCGCAATTCTGTAAATGTAAAATAAAGGATAACATGAGTAGGCTATTATTATTGTTATTTCTCAAACATATGGTAAAACAACAATAACAATATTATGTGTAGGTCTACTGTTGGATAAAATGATACATTTTGTAAAGACTTTAAATAGTGAACTTGAACAAGCCTACCGCACCAAAGCCCAACCGAACCTCACTCTGGCACACCTCTTCTTACCAGGCCAAGGCCATCTAACTGATCTGCGCCTGGGCCCAATTGGAAGCGCTCACACTTGTCAAACAAATTTGGAAATGCGCACAGGCATAGTTCGGCTAGGGTATTTTGTGAGTAGGCCCTTATTCTCTACTTTTATACTTTTACTATATTAATGAAGTGTGGACTAATATTCAAACACACATCCAATTGTTGTGCAACATATGGTGATGCATACGTCTCCAAAACCTGACAGGTAGACAAATATAAACTTGTTTAAACATGAATATATATTTATATATATATTCATGTTTAAACAAGTTTATATTTGTCTACCTGTCAGGTTTTGGAGACTTATTATAATAATAATTATTATTTATAATAAATAATACTGCAAATATTAGTAACATACAAATGCAGATTGTCATGAATACATTGAAAAAAGCCCCCCAACATGAAGAAGGAATGGAGGTAATGGTTTGTTTGTAATTGTGTAGAAAAACATTATTCATCCTTTTTAACCATATGTAAAGATATTTGTGTATTGCTATACATCCTGTGTGTATTAAGCAATGTGCACTGGACTTTCAGTTGGTCGATGGCGCAGTCTTTCAGTTTCTCAAAATAGCAACGTGCCAACAATGCGCCTTAACACACCTCCATTTTAGACCAGAACACTCATGAGTCCACAAAGTGGCATAAATGGACATTTGTGATGCGCACATGGACACAAAGTTCAATCAGCAGTGTTTAATTGACTCAACGGTGCTCAAAAAGCAAGCATGTTATCTTTTTTATTTTATTTATTTATTTTTTTGAGGCAGAAGATAACACTAAACACTAAACAACACTAAAGCTAGGGGTATGTGAATGGCAAGCCATTCATATTTGTTTTTTATTTATTTATGTTTATATCACTTATTTGTGTCGATTAAAAAACATTATCTTAGGAGGCTTCATATACTTGGCAAATCAGATTTTCTGACTTTTGTCTCCATGTTGATCATTCTTGGCAGTAAGGCTTTAAGAATGTTGACTGAAATTAAGAAATACTGTATATTGTGGAATCAATTTTGGCCCTGTTGCCCAGCACTTTGTGAAAGTATTGTCAAAAATGCAGCTTTCTTGAATATCTTTCAATGTCCTGGACAGATTAGAAAACCATTAATGTAGTGTTGATGTACATTGGTTATGCACACTTTGTACTTTACACCTTGGTTTTAGTTCTTTCATGCTGACAATTCCATTATTATTATTTTTTAATATTTATTAATTATTTGCAAATAATTGTAGATAATTTGTGCCAGCATTTTTCACATAGCCCAATTACTGCACACATGATGAACTCAGGTTGACATGCTGTGAGTGTGCTACTGGCTAATGTTTTAAAATGCTATTTTCAAATGCAAAACTTATTTATATAGATGGATTTGATGCATTTGGCTTTTGTGGTCACTGAAATGTGATTAAGGTTTTTGCATGCCTGTTAATTACAATTAAATTCAGTATACACTACATTTAACTATGATTAGGAGCTGACAGTATAATCAAGACGCATTGGTTTGTATGAGGCACAATATTGGCTAAATCTCATCTGACCACATAATTAAAATCGTTGGGAACATAGTGTTTCCAGTCTACCAGGTTGACTTTTGCCAGATTAATGGCTTTAAGTGGTTTGATTTTTATAGTTTTTGAAACCTATAGGGCACTTATTTGTTTACATGCTGTTGTGCTGTTTTGCATAAGGAAAACACTCGTTACTTGGAAACACTTACATCACTTTCAAATGAGAAGATCACAGCAAAGTGTAGTGTCCTGCTGATAAATTGCTCTTAACCTCATTAAACAGCA
Organism: Danio rerio; assembly: GCF_052040795.2. Taxonomy (NCBI): domain Eukaryota; kingdom Metazoa; phylum Chordata; class Actinopteri; order Cypriniformes; family Danionidae; genus Danio; species Danio rerio. The sequence goes on from NC_141031.1 coordinate 14,398,791, forward strand.
CAGGAAATCTGTCAAATAAATTTACACAGCAGTCATAGCACATGAGAACTATTTGCTTATGACTTCATTTGAAGTATTTATTGCCTTCACGCTTGGGAAGTAATTTTTTTTTTCTGCAGTGCCCATTCAACATCTACTTGTAAGTAAGATTTTTGTAAAAAAATATAAATATATATTTTATACACATAAAAAAATGACTGAATATTTTTTTTATAATAAAAAATACATAAAAGCCAAACAATCTTTTCAAAACTTAAATAAAAGCTTATTTTGAGCATTCTATACACACTCTAAAAAATATTGTTTAGACCAAACAAAAAACAAACAAACAAACAAACAAACAAACAAACAGTATGCCTAAATATATTTAAGTTACGACAACATCTAAAAAATTGAAATTCAGACAACTTTATTATGTTAGCCAAATTTTCCTCTTCAATCAGAGGCATTTTTCCACTCCATTTTTTTTTTAAGTTGAGGTTTCGAGTATTTTTTTTTTTAAATTAAGATTTTAAATAAATCCAGTACTTGATTACTATAATTATACATGCAAGTTTTCATGTTTAGAACCTCTAATAAAATTAAGTAGCTGAAATTGGCTGTTTCTCAATATCAAGTACACAAAGTTCGGACTTACGTCCTTGGAATTTCAGACTTGCCAAGGTTAGACTTGGAAGAACGAACTCCCGAGGAAGCACGGACACAAGTCGGGTGCTCCCGCTGGCAGGCTGGGAGTCGGAGTCCGCATAAGCTGAGGCACATTGTTAAAGATGTGCTAACTTGGCAAATAAACTGCCGATTCGAGTTTAAATTAACTCCATTCTTACCTGAAAATTTGTTAAAACTCCACCATAAAGGAGTCTTTTTAAAACACGGATTTTCTCCTCCACCATTAATGTTTGCTGGTTTAGTTGCAATGCATTCTGGGATGCCTGAGCTTCGCAAGTTCGCACAAGTCACCTCCCCATGCATCCTTGGCCAAAGGGGCTGAGCAAGTACACATCCTGGAATTTTATCTGTACTTGGCAAGATGTGAACTTTGAATTGGAACAGTACTTTGGTGACAGTTGATGACGTTTCACGAGGACACAAGAACGCAAGTACAGACAAGAACGCATATTAAGAAACAGCCATTGTTTAATTTTTTGTATGTTTTCAAATTTACTGTTTATTTAGTTGCTTTTAAGAAAAACATTCAACAGCAACATTTTAGTTTTACAGTAATTCATTTATTTTAGACCAAAGTTTTTCAGTATTTTACAAAACAAAAATGTGTACTGTACCATATAAACAGTACGAAAAATAACAAAACAAAAAAAATTGTGTTTGGACTTAAAGGTGCAGTAGGTGATCTGCAAATCTGAAATCGCGAGCGCGCGCACCGCATCACAACAACAGACAGACAACCCACTAGTTCATGTCATTCGCCAGTTAGTGTTTAGCCAGCAGCGTCTGCGTGCAGGAATTACATTTATTACTTAGCCATACTTACATGCTATTTCAGAGCGAATATTCAGAGTAGCATGGTAACAGTATAGGAAGGCTGTCATTGTTCAAAAATGGACCAATGTGAATATAAAAGTAACTTCAGCTCAATAAAGCAGGTTAGGTGGAACAGCGCTATTTATTGATGTTTTGTTGTTAAACTAAATATAAATATAAATACATTATCGATGCTGTAAGAGGACCTTATGAAACTAAAAGTATAATCACATCAATCTTTCACTGGGAGATTTCAATGGCTGAACAACATGTCTGTGTATACAAGTCATTCACAACAGAACACAATCTAATATAAGCTTAGCCTCACTAAAATAGTTTTAAAACAAAACATTACCTGTCTAACAGTAATACTTCAGCCATGGTGTCATTGATTCAGGTTTTTAAAAGTTTCAATTCAGCATTTGATCTTTCCTGGTCTGTCTCTTGACCACATGGCGCTTATGCAGACGGGCACCCGTGAATGGCGGATGTGCTTGAACAGATGCGTAGAAGTCCGAATCTACATTTGCTGACTGACAGTCTGAGCTACTTATCGGACTTATGGGAGATGTCGTTCCGACAATATTTAATTGGACGAACATTTTTTAGTTTTATGCTTTACCCAGAATATAAAAATACATATTAACATGTTTAGATAATTTACTGTAACCATTACTATTGGACTGTGAAGAGACTTTCAACCAGCACAACAATAAATGTTTCTGAAGACAATCACCTACTGCACCTTTAAAAATAGAAAACAATATAAAGTGCATCATAAAGACCAAAGTCTACTCTGAAATAAGTAGAGACTTCAGAAAATAATGTAAAAAAATAATGAAAGAAAAGAAAATAATGACGCATTACTTTTGCACTGGGCATCATTCCATCTAATTCAAGAAACTTCACAAGTATATTTAAGTTCCTTGAGATTCGGAGCATATTAAAGAATCATGAAAACATGCATTACATTTTTCAAACAATCAGAAGAACTGCATTATATCAGATTTTTAGATTGGTTTCTGAAAGATTGTGACTTTAAAGACTAGATGAAACTTTAAATTATATAATTATATATACTTATTAATTATATATCTTTGTCCTCAGTGTTTTGAATGGTGATAAGAATAACATTTAAAATTTTAGAAATACACCAGTAGTTCTATATTAACTACATTAAAATGCTAGGCAAAAAAACTAAATCTGTGATCCTTTGAGAGAGAAGATAGTTTATGAGAACTGTGGGTTCTGTTTTGCTCAACCGTAAATTTGTATAGTTGCATCAAAACCATGGTGTTGTATTATTTTATACTACACCAGTTTTGGCTAAAAGTATCTGACAAGTTAGACTGCATTAAAGTCAACTCATCTAACTGTCACACAACTGAAAGTTAAGTTTCAGTCAGTTATTCCAAAGACATCGATTGATTAGTTCAAAAGTCGTTCTGAAAAGGTCAGGTTTTTTTGACCCCTGTGTTAATTACACAGCACTGTGGCAATTAACTACTACTCATCTAATCTTATAATCCCATCTGACCTAAAGACTAGCGCACACTCAAAGAAAAGAGGGTTTAGAGATCACTCAGACAGCTAAAAACCCATTTATTCTTACCACGTCTCTTGCTCTCTGGCTGGCTCATAGCATCTTTGGAGTTACTTTTGGAGTACTTTTTGGGTTTTATTAAAGACATTCCACAAAATTGAGTTCCCTGACCTGGTAAAGTAACTATATATAGGAGCAATTTTTATCAATATAAAAGATGATTAGAGAGCAGTTTTTAATTGTGTTTCCTAAGAATTAACAGAGATTCTCAGCCAGGTTTAGATCAGGACGCTAGAAATATTTTTTTAATCAGTGGACTTATTTACTTATTTTGTTGTGTGATAATCATTTCATAATATATTTTTACTAATAAGTAAGTAATTCAAATTAATACTTTTCTTTAGATGTACAGTATAAGGGTGAATGTGAGCCTTACAAAATTTATCAGAGAAGGATGTGAAATCAATTTTAAAGGACAACTAGTTTACCCATGTTAAAAGATGTAAGTTAACACTTTGGTTAAGTTAACATATTTCTCTAAAGTTTCAGCTCAAAATACTTATCAGATTATTTATTATATAAAGTAGAATCTGCCCATTTTGATGTCTGATCACAATCTAGTGGTTTTTGTAGACTGTGGCTTTAAATCTATTCGAGCTGCTTCTCCCTGCCCACCGCTCAGACCTGTATGTCTGTTTCTCCTGCGGTACATCAGATAAACAGCAGTCAGTGATAGAAACAGAAACAGATGAAGCTGAAATAAGGCCACGAGTCAAAAATACCAAGTTTATTTGATGCACCTTGATGAGTCTCATATAATACAATACACACACACACACACACACACACAAACACACATATACGTGTTTACTGACACCATGCGGCTCTGGTAATTATAGCAGTAATTATAGCAATTTTGCTCTCTTTATTACAAGTATGCAGTATGTTTTAAACTTTAAAAAAATAATTACTGAGGTGCAGCTGTTCACAGAGAGTTTTTAAAAATTTTATCCCTGCAGTTTCTTTTCAAAAAATGTTCTGTGGACATGTGTATACATATTATTATGGAGACATGGCGCCTGTCAATCAATTCAGTGGCTGGGGGAAATTGCACTCCTAGGTCAGGTTGTGGTCCTCCTCACTGGGATTTGGGTCCTATTTTAACAACTGTACATTTTAAAAATAGAGACTTGTTGTGTTTCTATCACTCCAATGTGACTGTGGGCACACTATAAACAGTCCTGTTCTAACAGCGTCCAAAAGTTTATTTTCATCGTAGGTACCCTTTAAACAACAGAAAAAATAATTTCAGTTCAGTACCACGTTTATGTACAGTGTAGTGTAATTTACAGCACCTACCCAGAAAATATATCACTTTAAACTAGTAAAAAATGTCAACTTTTCAAACTGCTCAACATCAAAAGTTGTTGGAAGAATTATCAAAATCCCATACTGTAATTCAAAAGCATAAAATATGAATCACAAAATACAGAAAATTGTTAGTTTATGGACATTTTTTCAGTGTGGCCAGATTTAGCAGGAAATGTGCATCAATAAAAAACTGGCAAGCTCTTCTAAATGTTGTGTTAAATTTAGCATTCACAGAATAACAAAATTCTGGAGGGACTGCTCAACACAACAGCTGCCTGTTTTTCTATTCATAATACTGTAGGTCATGGAAATTCAGCTTTGTGGAAATGCTGAGAAAATGTTCTCTAATTTTGACCAGTATTCAATTTAAAATATCAAGGTTTAAATACCGTGTTTGAGAATATACTGTATATAACACATAAAATATGCTTTAATATGCTCCTCTTAGAACAAGTTCAAATAGTAGAGAACTTGATATTTAGGAAATTGTATGTCTTCTATTTTTAATCTCAAATGTGTACAGTATATTTTACACAACAATAATACTCCACATTATTGGAATTGGCTTTCGGTTTTTGTCTTCAGTAGTCAGTTAAACATATTGACCTCCAAGTAGAGGTTTAATAAAAATGACATTAAACAAAAGTAATAATACTCTATGTTGATGTCTATTCTATACAGTCATCAGTATTTCTACTTTATGGAACTTTGCATAAATTTAACATATTTTATAATAATGAAATGAAACAGACATAAAGAGTTAGAAGCATATCTGAATTGAATTCTCTCTCTGTTGTCTGTGCTCAGCATTAGTCTGTTAAAGTCTCGTTCATCAGTAGTCCAGTGTTGATGTTCTGAGCTCAAAGCTGGGAAAACATTATTAATAATTCTGATAACACAACACTTGATGTATTTTCTGTTTTGTTTGGTATCTTTCTATCAGCGTATACTTATTCAAGTGAAGTATTTGCCACCAACCATTTGCAATGAATCTTTGAATAGTAGGTTTGAAACACATTATTTCTTATGTAAATTTCCCTGCTATTTTTGATGTCCTTTTGAAAACATTATACTTTCATTTTTGTACTGCTATTATTAATTAAAATGTTTTAATTATTAATTTAGAAATGTAACATGAAAGACTGCTCATTTTCAACACCTTTTATGTTTTTAAGATGGCTGAAATCACAGATGAAAGTCACAGTATTGTGCTAAAGTAAAGAAAAAATCATTTTGGGGGCATCACTAGGCCCTTTTCCATTCTCTTGGTGCATTTTGCATAATTCTAACATGAAAAACTGTCAATTTCTGACAAAAAAAAACCTTTTGGTAAACATTTATATGAAAGGACTAGTAATCGAAGAAATGTGGTTGTAGAATCATTCAAATCAGCTTTTGTCCAAGGTAAGATTAAAGAAAAAAGCTCAAAGCCTTTAGGAGAGAGACCTCTTGGACATTTGGCAGAATTACGGCCTTAAATTTTCTATTCATTCCGCCTCATTCCCTCAGGGGTGTCGTGATGCCAGGAGACTCTGCAGTGAGCTGGCAGAGCATTCATGTTACCCACCTCCTTGCGTCTCTCCCTGTCATTCGCAACCGCCGCGTTATGTGACCCGAGAAGCCAGAACACACGATTTATGGCCATGTGTCGGAGTAGCCTGTGCCATTAGTGTAATTCTAGGAGTGGAGCCAGTATCCCGTAAATCAATTCTCGTGATTGAGCGGGAGATAATTAGGCGGCCCTGATTGCCCACAACAAAGAATAATACTTTCCTCTAAGTACGCAGCACACAAACTACATTTCATGACTCAGTGGAGTTTAATTCCAGAGTGTTTATTGCTCCCAAAACCCCAGTGTGCTTGTTGGTAAGGAGGCATTCTAACTGGCGAAGGTATTAAGTGACCAATTTGAAACCAAACGAACTAATGTCAACAAATACAAACTCATTGTAAAGTAATTGAGTGATTATAAGCTATAATTTATTTTCTTTATTTGTAATCAGCATTTTTTTTCCCACTTTGCCCTCTTTGAAATGTTTGATTATATATTGAAGTGAAAATTATTAGCCCTTTTGTGATTTATTTATTTATTTATTTATTAGATTTATTTTTTTTTTTTCAAATATCTTTCAAATGGTGTTTAACAGAGCAAGGCATTTTTTACAGTATTTCCTACAATATTTTTTTTCTTCTGGAGGAAGTTTTATCTGTTTTATTTTGACTAGAATAAAAGCATTTTTTAATGTTTTAAAAACTATTTTTGAGGTCAATATTATTATAAATGTCAATCAAGCATATGCAATTTGGACATGCCACTTTTTGTTTAAATGTAAATAAAAAATAAACTGTGTATCATATACACTCACAAGCCACTTTAAGTACACCATAGTAGTACAGGGTTGGACCCCCTTTTGTCTTCACAACTGCCTTAATCCTTCATGGAATAGATTCAACAAGGTCCTGGAAATATTCCTCAGAGATTTTGGTCCCTATTGACATGATAGCATTACGCAGTACCTGCAGATTTGTCGGCTGCACTTTCATGATGCGAATCTCCCATTCCACCACATCCCAAAGGTGCTTTATTAGATTTTTCCAATCTTCTATTGTACAATTTTGGTGAGCCTGTACGAATTACAGTTTCAGTTTCCTGTTCTTAGCTGACAGGAGTGCCAACCGGTGTGGTCTTCTGCTGCTGTAGTCCATCCGTCTCAAGGTTGGACGTACAGGATTGTGCATTCAGAAATGCACCTTTGCATACCTTAGTTGTAGCGAGTGGTTATTTGAGTTACTGTTGCCTTTCTATGAGCTGGAACCAGTCTGGCCATTCTTCTCTGACCTCTGGCATCAACAAGGCATTTGCACCCGCAGAACTGCCGCTCACTGGATATTTTCTCTTTATTGGACAATTTTCTGTAAACTCTAGAGATGTTTGTGCATGAAAATCCCAGAAGATCAACAGTTTTTGAAATACTCAAACTAGCCCGTCAGACCATACCACATTAAAAGTCACTTAAATCACATTTCTTCCCCCTTCTGATGCTCTGTTTGAACTGCAGCAGATCATCTTGACCATGTCTACATGCAATTTATTGCTGCCATGTGATTGGCTAATTAGAAATTTGCATTACCAAGCAGTTGGACAGGTATCATATACATCATTGTACATCATCTTATTATGTTTTGGGGAAGCCAATACCCTGTATGTGCGTCATCATATGTATATGTGGTTTTAATCTTTATAAATTGCCAAAATTTGTGCGATAGAACTACTTTATTCATTCCTGTTTGGTCTTCATATTATTTTTTTTTAACTTGCCATATTGCATTTATTAGCACAACAAGAACAAACTTTGCTCTAGACTGATCGAAGCTTATTACAGAGATGTGCATAGCTGTGCTTATCTTTCGCTTTTTTTCTCACACCCCTCACTTTTCTCCCACACACACACACATACACATACACACAAAGAAATCTACCACACACATAAACAAATAAAAAATTCTACTTGTTTTACCCGAGATTCCTCCTGATGGGAATGCATTATTTATCCCGGTTGTCAACAACAATAAAATACGACCATACATTGGCACATTTATCTTGATTCATCAAATCTAGTGGTCGTAAGCAGATTTGTGGAGGTTGCGTACTTTTCACCGGCTAGCATTTGATGGGGTTTCATTTAGAAATGTATATCTGTATTCTCTCATTTTTGCTGAATGACAACCTTCAAAGAATCTTTGAAATGTCACCTCCAGTCTGTAACTTTCCCAGAGACAGACGTTTATGGGACTTTTCCCAAGATGCTTCGTCACGCTTTGTTCAGCCAACCTGCTTCCAGGTGTTTTTCTTAAAAAGCGTTTTGCACTGTATTTGAGCAGACTGCATGGCTGACTGACTAGTAGCATAATACAATACGTTATTACAGGGCCTTCAGCAGACGTTGCCCTCATGTCTTCAGTGGTGTGGATAATTCCCAAAATGCTTCATAAATGGGACTAAGACGTGTTTAGACCCCTGCTGTGGAGCTGTTCAATTTGCAGCAGGCTGGCCGTTGTTGAAGTAAAGCTGGATATTTTGAAGAGTTTGTCTACAAATCAGTCAAGGGTAACACTTTACTTGAAGAAGATGTTCATAAGACTGTCATCACACCTTTGTAATTATGTTATGACAAGTCATCAGGGTTTTACATTAACAACTGCCAACCCACTGAATGCGGAAAGACTTCGGTTGTGGCTGGTTAGACATTCACTCCCACTAGCCACTTTGGCTGGCTGAAACTCATTTTTAAAATACCAGTGCAGGCTCATCGTCACTACAGATTAGACTGTTAGTCTATAAACGTTTGTCTATATGCGTACAAATGTGATCTTAGAATCAAGAAGCATTATGACAAAAACAGCTTTTCGCACTTTCAAAAGAAAGCAGGTAAATAACAAATGAAAGGACCATGGGCACGATGAGACATGATTTCCCTAACTTACTGACGAGGGCTTTAGTGTCGCGCGCATAGATGATTTGATGTGTGCGAGTGTTTTAAAGCTCCTGTGCCGTTTCCTCACTCGAAGAAACGTGCCTGGGAACGAAACTAGTGCGATGCTCGTTCACCCACTGTTCTTCTATGGCTTGAGATTCTTTGTTAGCAGCAGCAGTTGTCACTTTCGCTTTAACCATTCTTTGAACAGATTATTAATTGGCCTAACATTAACCGTGTGCACTGCATCATCATTATCACGCACAGAATGTTTTTTACCCACTTTCTATTGCTTGCTATTATTTTTGTTAATATAGTTTAATAATCATCCTTTACAATAATATTGCTTTAATATGTCGTTGTATGCATAGTTAACTGGTGATCTGGGATCTTGAGCCAGAACAGACCACTGTGCATAGTTTAAGATGCATGAATATATACATATTAAATGACAGTGGATTTGTTGAATAAAAAGTGCATGTAAACAGCAGTATTTTGCTTGTTTTGACACATGATTTAAATTGTGTGGCAAGGAAATAATTAGTTTGATGTGGCCAGAGAAATAAAGGTAAATCCTTTGTTGTGTTGAGCCCTGAAAAGTCCTATAAAAGAAAATTAATTGCAATGCGACACTTTTTTTATGTAAACATAACCCATATGCTCATGCTCATTGAGTAAGCTCATAAACAAAAAACTGTTAAATGAACGAGGAGGCAAGTGGAAAAAACTAAATCTAAATTAAGTAATTGTAGAATGCCGCAACCCATGCCAAAATCAAATTTATGCATAAAAAATATATTTGTCCAACAACAAAATTGTGGCTAGAGAAAATGGCGAGTGGCTAGTAACAGTGAAAAAACTACTAGCAGAGTGGCTGGTGATCAAAAAAGTTAATGTCAAGCCCTGCACGTCATAAGTATGAATGATAGGAATGAACTGTCATCTGCTAATTTATGTCATGTAAGATACAAATTTTTTTTGTTCTGCTTAAAGTGATCGGAAAAGTATTTATGACACAATTTCCATGGCCTAATGGCAATCATGTTTATGACAGATCTATGACAATTTATGTTGTCTTGGTAATGTCAATTTGTCATAGCAAAGACATCTCAAACAATGTCATCTATGCAATGAAAATGACAAAGCTTAAAAAATGGAAATCAATTTCTCAATCTCAGCAGAGAATCATTTAACAACTCAAACAGTATCAACAGCTTCACTTATTACTGACCTGCTTGATTTTTTTCTGCCAGAGGTCTACAAATCCCTTAGAAAATTCAGTGAAAATAATCATTTGTTAGATGTCACTATTAGGGGTGTGACGAGATGCCTACTCCTTGAGATGAGACATGAGATTGGGTTCATGAGAGCAAGACGAGACAAGATTTTACACCATTTTAAAGAAATGCTTAATGATGAAACATGAATGGGATAATCTTAACAATAAATAAACAATAAACAACAACAACATAAATAAATAAACAACAACAACAACAAAATACAAAATGCAATACAATTAATGTGTTTTTTGTTTAAATCAACTTGTAATGAATGGTATTTTACTTCTATTTTAATACATATCATTTTCTGTATGAAATAGCTTTATATTAGTTTATATTAAAGGTCTGTAGGTGATCTGCCAAAATGGTAATCGGATAGCATATTAGCTTTGAACGGCAGGGAAGGACTTTTTCAAAGCCACGCCTCTTGAAATCACGAGCGCGAGAGTGTTACGGAAGTCAACACTAATTTTGTCTTTCTCTTTAGGAATTCTGCTTTTAACAGCAGCTGTTCATCAATAATGGTCAATCAGCACTTTCTTAATCTTTTAAATATCTCATTACTTCAAGTTAAATGGAGTAAGGCCCAATCCCAAGTCTACCTCTTAGACCTTTCCCTTAGTTTTGCGCGTTCATGTGAAGGGGTAGGGGTGTCTTAAATTCTCTTTAGCTTGAAAGTATAGGGCTGAAGAGAAGGGCTAGATAGCCCTTGAAACTGATTTTTCAGGACCACACTCTAAACCAAGGGGTACTAAACTTTGTCTGCACACGGAAGTCAGGAGATAAAACAAGTACATCTTGTAATATATTTATAATAGCGTTTGTGATTTACTGTCTTGCTTAAAAAAAAAAAAAAAAACGCTAAATTTTGCTATCTATAATCCCTAATAATGACTCCTGTATAGTAGTCCCACAGCATTACGTCACTTCATGACACTCGAAAACCCTTTCAGAAAAGTCTGGTGACCAGGAATGACCTTTTCACAGTGTCTGGTATAATGTTAATGTTGTTTTCATGTGTTTACATAGATGAATATGTCCACGGTGTAAATGCACAGTACAGTTACGAGCTTATTGCCACATTATATCGTTGCCTTCAGTGATTTCCTGAGGATAAATAACAAATAATAACACAACTGTAATAACTACAGCAGTCACCATCATCAATCTCAAATGAAGAGATTGCAATGACAGATGATGCCTGTGTAGGTGTTGTAGTGGTCTCCCATCTCTTAGGTGTAAAATTAAAACCCCATTGCCTTCACACTTCACTACTTTGTTCAGAGCACTCAAGTCTAGTTTGTGAATTTAGGCGGTTTAATCCAATCGGTTTCCTCAAATGGTTTGAGTAACCTTAACTGATCAGGTTTTACAGTGTAATAGCACCAGACTAACTTTGGTGGCTCTAAAATTCAGTCAATAAAACAAAAAACAAAATATATTTTTTTTAAATAGAAACAAATGCAAAATTATACGATCTGCAACTTGCAATCAAAGGTAGGTATGTCTATTTTAAATCTGTTATGATAATAGTAAGCTGTATGTCGTCTCTATGTTCAGTGTAATTGCTTGGAAAATGGCAATTATAATATTGTAATATCTTCAGAAACATGTTCCGTAAAACAAAAATCATATAGGCCTAAAACAGTGTGAGGGTGATTAAAAAATAACTATTTAGTTTTATATTCTGGTGAACTACTCATACAATCCGATTTTTAATGACTTTGTGAGGCGCACAAATACAGTATTCAGCAATCTGGAGTTGCGCCAAGGAAATGTATGATGAAGAGGCTTCCCTCACCATTTCCACATTTGTGTGTTGTAAATCTACCCACAGGCTTTCTTTACTTTACCACAGGAGGTCTTGACACCTTCATTAGCATTCATGTTATGCCTCCCGCATACTTCGCCAAAAATCAGCGAGGCTCACTCTGTGTTTAAGTCACTTCTTGGCTTAAAATGTCTTTTGCATATCTGTTATCTTCTAGCATTGATCCTTAAAGCCTTGAAGAGTGACAATGAACATAATTGAGCATGACGGAAGATGTGGGATGCACCAAACAATCTTCTCATCTCCAATATTGTTCTTTTAAATATTAATCCAGTGGTAATTGAACTTGCCAGCAAAAAATCTCAAGCTGAAAATCATCAATCTTATCTTAAGATCAGGACTTTTGTTTGGAATACAGCATTCATGTACCAAACACATTGAAATATTGTGTGTGTTCACAACTGTGCTTAAATGGGTGTAATTTACTTTTACTTTAAAGGATTTCTGACCATAGTTTTTGCATATATTATACAATCATGCGAAAAAGCATTTGGAGGTCACCGCATTTTCCCTACTCAGACACTCAAGGGATAAAACTGGGAAGCGAACTAAATATAAATCAAAGTCTCAAACAAATGAATAATTAAAATTCGAAGAGAATCACTGATTTTCCAAATCCCATCTGAAAAAATCATTCTTGTGTGTTCCCGCAAGTCTGACAAACCAAACAATCATAGAGCTTCACTATGTTCCTGTATGTGCCAAATATTTTCACAAGGGTCTTTCGAACGAGTTTAAATATATATATATATATATATATATTTTTTTTTTTTGACATTTATAAAAGTTAGAATGGTTGTTGCTATTAATTTAAGCTCATATAACATTATGTTCTGAGCTATATCAGTGTAGGGTATAGTAAAATTCATATAAACACTTATTATTATGTAATTATTAACCATCATCAGCCCTTTGGTGTATTTTGTGCTCTTTTTTTATTATTATTTCCTATGAGATGTTTAACAGAGTAAGGACATTTTCACAATATTTTTTTTTTTTCTGAAGAAACCTTATTTATTTTATTTTTGCTGGAATGAAATCTGTTTTAATAAGGGTCAATATTATTAGCCCTCTCAGTTTTAATTTTTTATTATTATTTTTTTTAGATTGGCTACAGAACAAACCACCGTTGTTCAGTGACTTGCCTAATTCACTTAACCTGCCAAGTTAACCAAATTAACCTATTTAGGCCTTTACACTTTAACACAATAAAGTGTAACACAATTATTTATTAAGCTGATTACTAGTATCTTGAAAAAAAACTAGTAAAATCATAATGGTATTTTTTCATCATGGCAAATAAACAAATTAGTGTGCTCACCTTGTAATAATTATGTTTTGGGGACCAACAGATTGTTTTTTTAGAGCGATGCTGACAAAATAATTCTATCTTCATAATTTGCTTGTCTAAGTATTTTATGTGCCCATTTTTGTGTGAGAAAGAGATCAATCACTCAGTTAAATCACTTCCTATAATTTGTAAGTTAGCCATCTTCAGTAGGCCTCACTAATAAGCAGTAACTTTGGCCTAAGAAATGTAATTACCATAGGTGCATATAACATTTTTTTTGGTCCCGTTCTCACATGAGTACCTGGAAATGTTACTCATGTTGTCATTTTCATACTTAAATGCCCATTTGCAATACATACAGGAAAAAGAAAGGAGCATTACCGCAGTGAGTTGAAGCGCTGCCACACTAAAGGATTAAGAACATGTTTTTAGGTATAACCGCAGTTTGCAACTATGTCGCCAAGTAGCACAAAGGGACGGGATGTGAACAAACTGAAATATACAGTAGCTGTAAATACCCTGTTACTTGTAAATGAAGGTAAAATAATGAAACAAAGCATTATAATTGCTTCATTAATCATAAAAAATTGTTAACAAGCTTTACTATCATTGTAAACTTGTTAAGTGAAAAGAGGATTTATTATGAAAAGTAAAATTAAAAGAATAAACATAACTAAAATAAAAGTACAAACATTTGTACACTCAGAAATAAAGGTATGCAAGTTGTCACCTTTTAAAAAGATATGCATTTGTACCTAAAAGGTCCATATTAATACCTCAAGGGCACATACCTAAAAAGTACAAAAGTGTTCCTCTTAAATTCTTTAGGTACTAATATTTACTTTTAAGGTACCAGTTGGACCCTTTAAATACAAATGTGTACCTTTTTAAAAGGTACCACGCCAGTGACAGCTCACATATTTTTATTTCTGTGAGTGTAGATAGCATACATCTATATCATCGAAATCTAAACATACACAATTTAAATTTAAGCACACAATTTAAGATGACCACTGCCTGGTTCATCTTATACCAACTTACAGGCAAAAACTACTAAGCCAGTACTAAGAAATGTTAAGAGATGGACCAACGACACATATCAGGTCTTACAAGCCTCTTTTGAATGCACTGACTGGAGTGTTTTTGAAGCTGCAGCCACAGACCTGGACGAGCTCACAGAGACCGTAACATCATACATCAGTTTCTGTGAGTTATGCAGGAACTACTTATCATTTAAGAATGATAAGCCATGGTACACACCAAAACTCAGATAGCTTCGTCAGGCCAAAGAGGATGCCTACAGGTGTGGGGACAGGATCTTGTACAATCAGTCCAGGAACACATTGACAAAAGAGATTGGTGTGGCTAAGAAGAGCTATGCCAAAAAGCTGCAAAACCAGTTTTCTGCCAACGACCCTGCATCGGTGTGGTGGAGTTGAAATATTTTACTAATTACAAGACACCATCCCCCTGCATGGACAGCAATAAACATCTTGCAAGCTAGCTGAATATTTTCTACTTTAGATTTGACACATTGTGACCAGACACCCCATACCCGCCCGGACCATCTCCCTACACAGCCATCAACACAGCCCGGACCATCTTCCTACACAGCCATCAACACTACTTGAACACAGCCCTGACCATCTCCCTAAACAGCCATCAACACCACATTAACACAGCCCGGACCATCTCCCTACACAGCCATCAACACCACATCAACACAGCCTGGACCATCTCCCTACACAGCCATCAACACCACATCAACACAGCCTGGACCATCTCCCTACACAGCCATCAACACCACATCAACACAGCCCGGACCATCTTCCTACACAGCCATCAACACAGCCCGGACCATCTCCCTACACAGCCATCAACACCACATCAACACAGCCCGGACCATCTTCCTACACAGCCATCAACACTACTTGAACACAGCCCGGACCATCTCCCTAAACAGCAATCAATACCACATCAACACAGCCCGGACCATCTCCCTACACAGCCATCAACACAGCCCGGACCATCTTCCTACACAGCCATCAACACTACTTGAACACAGCCCTGACCATCTCCCTAAACAGCCATCAATACCACATTAACACAGTCCGGACCATCTCCCTAAACGGCAATCAATACCACATCAACACAGCCTGTGCCATCTCCCTACACAGCCATCAACACCACATCAACACAGCCTGTGCCATCTCCCTACACAGCCAACAACACCACATCAACACAGCCCGGACCATCTTCCTACACAGCCATCAACACTACTTGAACACAGCCCGGGCCATCTCCCTAAACAGCCATCAATACCACATCAACACAGCCCGGACCATCTCCCTACACAGCCATCAACACCACATCAACACTGCCTGGACCATAACTCTAAACAGCCATCAACACCACAACAAAATAGCTGTCTGAGAACCTGCACTGACCCGCTGGCTCCCATTTTCCCACAGGTCTCCAACAGATCACTGGAACAGTGCAAAGTTCCATCCTGCTTTAAGCGCTCCACTATCATCCCAATCCCAAAGAAGCCAAAGATCACAGGACTCAATGACTACACATCTGTTGCTTTAACATCTGTGGCCATGAAGTCATTCGAAAGACTGGTGCTAGCATGTCTGAAGGACATCACTGGACCACTGCTGGACCCTATGCAGTTTGCCTATAGAGCGAACCGGTCTGTGTATGATGCAGTCAACATGGGACTGCATTATACCCTACAACATCTGGACAAACCAGGGAACTACGCAAGGATTCTGTTTGTGGACTTCGGTTCTGCCTTTAACACCATCGTCCCATCACTGCTCGAGTACAAACAGACCCAGCTCTCTGTTCCTACCTCTGTCTGTCAATGAATCACCAGCTTTCTGACAGATAGACAATAGCTAGTCAGAATGGGCAAAATCACATCCGACAGCAGCACCATCAGCACTGGTGCCCCCCAGGGATGTGTTCTCTCTCCACTGCTCTTCTCCTTGTACACCAATGACTGCACTGCAAAAGACCCCTCCATCAAGTTCCTTTAGTTTGTAGACGACACTACTGTTATCAGCCTCATCCGGAACGGCAACGAAACTGCATACAAACAGGAGGTGGAGCGGCTGGCTTTATGATGCTGATACAACAACCTTGAGCTGAACACGCACAAAATAGTGGAGATGATAGTGGACTTTAGGAGACACCACCCTGCACTTCCTCCACTCACCATTATGAACA
Organism: Danio rerio; assembly: GCF_052040795.2. Lineage (NCBI taxonomy): Eukaryota > Metazoa > Chordata > Actinopteri > Cypriniformes > Danionidae > Danio > Danio rerio. Next base: position 14,415,298 of record NC_141031.1, read on the forward strand.
GGACTGTGGCTGCAGTAGAGTCATTCAGGTTCCTGGGCACCACCATCTCTCAGGATCTGAAGTGGGACATTCACATAGACTCTATTGTGAAGAAAGCCCAGCAGAGACTGTACTTCGTTTTTCAGCTGGGGAAGTTCAACCTGCCACAGGAGCTTCTTGTACAGTTCTACTCAGCTTTCATCCAATTTATCCTCTGCACTTCAATCGTCTGGTTCTGGTTTGGCTTAGCTGCCAAAACCGACCTCCGTAGACTACAGTGAATAGTCCTGCTGAACGAATCACTGCACTACCCTTCCTAAACTTCAAAAACTGTACTCTTCCAGAGTGAGTAAAAGGGCTCGCAAAATCACTCTGGACACCTTGCACCCAGCACACTACCTGTTTGAACTATTACCTATTACTGGTTGGCACTTCAGAGCACCAAGCACAAAAACAGCCAGACACAGCAAAAGCTTTTTTCCTCGGGCCATCTACCTCATGAACAGTTAAATATTCCCCAACTGTGCAATAAACGTGCAATACTTTCTCTTACGCACTTGTACACAGCACCTTATATCAGTATACAATGCAATACTTTCTACATTCGCATTATATAACCTGTGTATTTATAACAAATCTGTACATACAACTCAGCGTTCAGATCTTTTAACTAATTGCATTTCTGCTTAATGTTTATTGTCTTTGTTTTTTGTTGTTGTTGTTGTTGTTGTTTTTTTTTTTTTTCATATTTATTTTGTGTTGTCACTTGTCACTATGTACACTGGATGCTTCTGTAGCCAAAACAAGTTATTTGTGTGTGTGAAGCACACTTGGCAATAAAACTGTTTTCGATTGTGGTAAACTAAATGCTCAAACCAGCAAATGTAAATGGAATCCGATCGATAAATCAAATGCAAACGAGGAGTGCCTATCAACCAGCCTGGGCGGAGCTTTAAGCTGGAAATAAATACCTCTTCCATTGCTGAGTAGCTTGTTAGAAGCTGTTTCTCAATACCAAGTATGCAATTCAGACTTGCCAAGTTCGACTTGGAAGAACGAACTCCCGAAGACACAAGTCTGGTATACTTCATCAAATAGGACAGCTGTGTACTTAATAACGTCACTTACCTTACTATGGATTCACCAGTCATTTGAATTGTCATTTACATTTTGTTAGTAAAAAACTTTCATAGTATCAGGTCAGAAACATACTCAAGTAAACAAAAAAAAAAATCTAACTAAAATTGTACTTGAGTATTAAATAAGTAAAATAAACTACAAGATTGAAGACTAGAGATTTGTGTTTAAGGTTTTAATCTCTCACAATACAAAGGGAACAAGCCACATGAAATGTTTTATCCTGCTTTGTATTTAGTTGTATGAAACTACAAACTACACAACTTATTCCAATATGCAGCATGCTCATCAAAGTTGTAAAACCTCAGATTTAACTTAAGCAGAAGCTACTTTTCAGAGTTTTGAGAGTCAATCCTATAGCTTTTTGTGGCTGAAAAGCAAAAAAGCTGGTACTTCCTTATTGACTCAGAGGTAAAGTATTTATTTCTTATTGTATGAATTCCTACTTATGCCAGAAGAGCACAGTATTCACTAAGGTCTGGCCATGGATGCTCTTTATCCTGTGGCTGACTCTGTATTGTGTTCACAGCTGAATCACTTCCTTCCTCTATTATTTGCTGCTGATTGACTGTTATAGACTGCGTCAGAAAGCTTAGCCTGATGACTTGTTGCCTCGCTGCTCTATCAGGAGTCTATATGACTCTGGAGGCAGCATTTGTCCAAAAAGTTACCTTATAAATCTGTATTCAGACAGACTTCTGAGAAAGCATAATAGTTTATTCATGTACATCATAACAAAATAGAGAGCTTTGATGATAACTAAGGCAATTATTAAGGGCTTACTACAATAACTTCTCAATAGTAATGGCATCAAATATAGGAAGCGTTGGTCAAAAAAACACATTTAAACAAAATGACACCCAATCTGTTCTTCAAAATGCCATCTTAATTTTGTTTTTTTTTGCACAACTGTCAGTAATGGAAGGCACAGGGTTGTGGGATTTCTAAGGCAGTGAAGGACGCATCTACACTGTAAAGAAAATAGTTTTTTTTTAATTATTTATTTTACGGCAGTCAGGGTGCCTGAAAAAAAAAAAAAAAACTTAAAAAAAAAACCTCCCATTTATTTACAGACATATGCCGTAAAATAACAGACAATAAATTACAGAAATTTGCTGGGAATATGAATTGAAGAAAAATTCTGTAATTTAAATAATTTAAGTTATTTTAAGGTTGTTTAAAAAATTGAAGAAAAAAAAAACAGATTTTTTTTACTGCAGAGCCTTCAAAATTCATTCAGTATCTATGCTGCGTCCAAATGCAGAACTTTACATCTTTTAGCACATAATTCCTCTATGGCCAAAATTTCTCTCAGGTCCATGAGACCTGAACCTTATGCAATATGGCATCCAATGGACCAACGGACATGCCTGGCCAATTTCACGTATGTTAAAATGGATCTCATCTGCAGAATAAATAATACTTAAAATAATTTTTGAATGTACATAAAATTGTAAGGCTTAAGAATTTCTCAAAATACAAATCTTCAAAAAAAAATTGTACAGAGGCTGTCATTTTGACCATTTTTTTATTTAATAGCTTTGTTTAAAATAAAACCCACAAATTTTTAAATTACCCTGAATTTTCTAAAATATTTGTATTTTTTTTGAACATTGTTATTTTATTTAAATTACAAACCACAAGAGCTATTAACGTTTCTATCTTTATACCATAGCTGTCAAAATGATCACAAGCATTTTAGTGTCTGCTACTTTTCCCAGTTACTTTGAATGTGAATGCATCTTTACCTAGCAACTTCCTGCTAACATAAACATAAATTTCTGATTGCAAAAACATATCTTTACTTAATATATGTCTTTCAAAACAGCTTATTAAGTGCTTCCCTGCTTGTGAAAGTGAAAATGAAAGTGAGCCCTGGACCTTCACAGGCAGTCTAGTAGCCTAACTACACATTTATAGGCTGTATTACCAAAAATATTGTGTTTTTACGGTAATGACTTCATTAAATATGGGTACAGACATTCAAAGCTTAATGTTATATCTCAATAGAACCTTTGAATGTAAATATGAAGTGACAATATGATGTCTCTTATGGGAACAGTCAGAATGACTGACATGGCAATTCTATGGTTGTCCCAGTGTTAAGTAGCTATGAAGGAAAATTACTCTTTTACACCTCTGCATTCTTCCTTTAAGCAGAGAGCATGACCTGCATCATTAGATTCTGACCTAATGTAAACACAAGTAATTGTAAACTAAATCCAAATTTTACCTCACTGCTACTTACTTTTATAACTTTATAAAACAAAACCAAGTGTATTATTATTCTCAGCACACATTTTAACACATTTGTAATATTTATTTTACCAATGATGCCTAGGGAAATTCTTATATTGCATATCATATTGGGTAACAAGATCCCAGAAAGAAAACAATGTTGTTGGTACACAACAGCAATACTTCAGCACCAAGTCTGGCCTGCAGTTTTTAAAATTTTAATTACAAATGTGCACCTGTGTACCAGACATGTCTTATTTATTACAGTGCCTGTTAATATGTCGAGCTACAAATGCAAAATGTTTTTGTGTTAAGGCACAATCATTTAGAGGAGCCTTCCGAGCATCGGGAACAGATAAAATGAGGTCCTGGCCTCACCCGTACCGTGTGTCATTATTGGCTATAGTCTACACACCCACAGGCTAAAGGCCAAAAACATCTCAAGCAAAGCAAAACAAGAAGAAAATCAAGTATAGGCTGAGATTCAGTGTCTCTGTAGACACAAACACCACCACACTCTTCTAGTGGTTCACAAATGATTTAATCTGTTTTATTTATTTAGGTATTATTGTTCGAGTCTTTCCTTATTACAATTGATATTGTGCATAGTACATTTTTAACACTTGTGTGCTGTTGGGGCTGTTTTCATCTACTCTAGAGTGATTTTTGAATCTTGATTTGGCCACAAAGTTCTTTGAGTTTCAGCAAATAGAATGATTTTTAGTGACACATTAAATTTATTTTAAAACATAGGGCTGGGCGATTTTTTTTTTTTTTTTTTTTTTATGATTAATTCAAATTTACGTTTTAAGACGATTTAATTTTATATTACTACGAGGTATCGCAATTTTTTAAATAAAAACGTTAGATGCATTATAATTACACCAATGCGCTTTGGTTCACTCTCTGTATTACTTTGCCTGACTGCCTATCTGTGTTTCAATCATGGTAGTGACAGACTGAACATAGACACTGGACCGCCTAATTTAACCCAATGCAAGAAGTTGTGGGCATGCATTGCAAAGCTAGAACAAACACAACAAATACAAGCATTTAAGTGTTTGTAATATTAGTAATATACTTGTAATAAGTAATATTTTATATTAGACGCACATCTGGTGCTTTTATTTGCTCCTGCTATTTGTCCACAATTTCACGCATTGGGTTAAATTAGTCTTCACAGTATCTATGTTCAGTCCTTTACTTCCACTGTATCTTTTTATGAAAAAGGCAGCAGCATTACAACCTGTCATTCAATCAGAAGAAGACAAAGTCAAAGCCGAACTGACAGCCAATCTTTCATAGACTCAGCAAAACTTGCAAAAAAATACCTCTGTATTCCTGCAACTGCAATATTTACACAAATATATATATATATTTTTTAAATCTTCTGCAACGATATTTACCTTGTGAATTTGTTTTAAATTTATTTACACCTTGTTGACTAATTTATGTATGGCATGGCCATTAAAAATACAATGTTCCTTAACCAGATGGTTTTTCAAGTCACTTATAAAGAGAATGTTACTTCAGTCATCAGTTGTTGTAATGTTTTAAGTTGACTAGTTACACACACAAAAAAAAAAAAAAATCGAAATCATGAATCAGTCAAACTTTATGAAAAAAAAAAAAGATTTTTTTTTTTGCCATATCGCCCAGCCCTAATACATATACTACCTGACAGAAGCCTTGTCGTCGAACACAGTTGTAACAGTTGTAAACAACAAATAATAACCTCACTTCTAGCTAAAAGTCTTTTGTTTTGAAAAATGACTGTATTCTCTCACTTACATCTCGGTCTCTTAAGTGCTTCAATTTAACCCACAAGAAGCAAATTGAGTAAGAAATAGAAGTCTGTGAAAAGTTTCTTTGCTAAGGGGAAAAGTCCTTGTAAAGGACCCACAAACTGTTAAGAAATGGATTTGCAACCCGCTTGTCAACAAATCAGGTGAATCCAGCATGTCTGTGCAAGAAGATCAAATGATGGAGATTGCAAATGATCATGGTCTTTTAGGGGCTGTTTGCATATCACGTATTTCTAGAGTTTGCACAGGTTTGTTGTTTCCAATGGAGGTGATGCACTTGTGCCAATGAACCCCAGGCTGCGAACACACTGCAAGTCACTCGTCAAGAATTGACCGATCAACTTCAGCTTGTATAGAATATTCACATTTCTGTAAGACTTTTTATCTAAGACAAGCACAGAACACCAAACACTGCAGTGCTTTGAACTTTTGTTTATAAATAAAACTTGTATCAGAGTAACATCAATAATTTGCTAACTTGTCATCTTCTGAAAAAATGGTTGATGGTCACCTAGCAACCTATGAACACCAAAACCCCAACCCCTACTGATGTTTTGCTTTTATATTTTAGATTAGGCTATTATTTGTGCATAAAACTATCTAAATATAGTAATAAACATATCATTTGTTTGAAAAAAAATTGTCATCCTTAGTGCAAACTAATATGAGCAATAATATCAATAAATGTTGACGGGGCCTTGCTAAATTTTCTCTGCAGAAGAATAAGTCTCTGCAGAAGACTTATTGGAACTTGAGGACCCAAGAATCTCAAATAAGTCAGTCAAGTTTGGTGAAGAAAAAATCATGGTTTGGAGTTACATTCAGTATGGGGCTGTGCAAGAGATCTGCAGAGTGGATGGCAGCATCAACAGCCTGAGATATTAAGACACTTGTGCTGCCCATTACATTGTAAACCACAGGAGAGGGTAAATTCTTAAACAGGATAGCGGCCCTCTTCATACTTTAGCCTCCACATCAAAGTTCCTGAAAGCAAAGAAGGTTAAGGTGCTCCAAGATTGGCCAACCTAATCACCAGACTGGAACATTATTGAGCATGTCTGGGTTAAGATGGAGGCATTGGAAATAAATCCAAAGAATCTTGATGAACTCTGCGAGGCCTGCAAGAACACTCTCTTTGCCATTTCACATGAATTTATCAATAAGTTATTTGAGTCTTTGCGGAGATGTATAGATGCAGTCATCCAAGCTCATGGGAGTCATACATAATGACTTTATATTCTATACTGTACATTATTTATGTTAAGTGATAAGTCTTTTGTCTCAGCAAAGTCAGACATTACTGTCCTAATTAAAAAAATTTAAAATCAAAGCATGATCATATTTTATTTTGGTAAAATAAGTGTAATCTAGAGGCCTTTGCCTTTCATTTAAGCCACTTCTGATATCAAATGAACAACTAGAAGTCAATTGTTTATTTGTTGTTCCTAAAACTTGGATAGACGGCAAGACTTTTGTCAGGTGGGTTATTTTTATGAAAATGTTTTTAAAAATGTACAAAAAATCACTTTGGAAAATTTAGTAAGCAAGCAACGTAGTAAAGTAGTAAACATAGTAATTGTATTTATGCACACTTACACACTTAGTACGCTGATTTACTCTATAGAACTCCATATAAACTTTTTTGCACAGGCCTATCTAAAGTATTAATGCTGCCAGCTGATGGTCAATTACACATTTTACCTCTTCCCAACATGGAAAACCACCAACAATCAAGAATGTGTGATTGTATGCTGTCATGGCTTTGCACTCAAAAAACATCATTAAAATGGGAATCAATGGGGTAAAAACAGCCACCAACATAATGAAAGTGTAATAACTTAAAACACAAGGGTCCTTTCTACATAATTCTACAAAATTCCTCCAAAATGCAAGAGTCATCTGCAGATTGCGTGGACTCTGCATTCTTTCTGACCAGTTTTGATCCAAGTTAAATTGATGAAAAGACCTATATAGTTTAATTGCATTTGGAGAGGAGCTCTACGTTTCTCCCGCCAAATCCGCACTGCCGAGAGACCAGCGCGTCCTCCAGGCGTCTGCCGCTGCATTGCTGCTTACCTGTTTTATCATAATTGCTTTGGCATCATTCAGAAACAGGGATTAATGTACACACAGTTCACTGAGCCACTACTCTGCAAAAAACTATTTATCACCGTCTATTTTTTGTGGAAAGCACAAGGCTGCCTTGGAAGCTCCGATTGTAAGAAGTGCCTTTGTGTTAATTTGACTGTCCTCAATAAATCAGCAATCCCGGATCTAAAGGCTCGAGAAGGAATAGGTGGCTTTTCTTAATGACGCAAAGCAAAAATGAAGGCAAATGAAGTTGATCACTGTTTTAATGCTCACAGCAGAACCCAGATTTTTCACTTTTAATTAAACCACATGGGCATGAAGTTCTTTTTTTTCAATTATTATATAAATCTTATTTTAATCTTACAATCTCCTGCATTTTCTTTTATCAAGGGGATCTGGCAACCTCTCTCATCAAAACAGTTCCAACCTGGCTTCCCGTGTGGCCAGTTTTACTTTTGATGTCATCAGCATCTGCAGTGACTCAGTCTATGTTGAGTGATGGAGCTCATTTTTACATTTTTTCTATCAAACGCCAACACAGTTTATGAGTGTAATCTAATCTGCCAACAGAATCTTCTGTGTGATAGATCTCCTCACTCTGTCTCTTTCTGTGGAATTATGCAATGATTAATCTTTAGAGGATATCAGGGAGACGGGTTAAAATTGTGCTGTAGAAAACACTTACTCCACAGCGTCTTTGAAGTGTAGATATTTACCTTAATTATGTTTGCTTTTGATGAAAATCACTGGCATTTTCTCCACTGTAATGGAAAAACTTTTGTTGATGTTAACAGTGGTTGCGATTCATTTGTTTTAATTTTTTTTCATTTAAATTAGTTTCAATCGGATGAGTTTTGTCCATAATTTCATGACCACATTATTAATTCAACAAAATTGGAAACATATTTAAATATTTGATGTTCAAATGTCTGTGGGCGTATAGGAAATATGTAATGCAAACCTGGAAATGGCTTTAGCGGTTTACTATAAAATTTATAAGGAATATTTAGGTTTCTGCTTTATTCAATATTTAGGTGAATTTTATGAGTGGAATCTTGTCTGTTGGGCATAATGTCGAGATTCACAAATCTTAAGTTTTTCTTCGGGAACTTTTGAGTGATGATATAATGTGATGATATAATGTTTATAATGAAACTTACATTGAAAATGTTTAACTTAAATATTATGCTGTGAAATAAAACATACAGTATGCGACACCGTGGTTGGCTCACAGCAAGAAGGTCGTTGGTTCGAGACTGGCAGAGTCAGTTGGCATGTCTGTGTGGAGTTTGCATGTTCTCCCCGTATTTGTGTGGGTTTCCACTAGGTGCTCCGGTTTCCCCTCAAAGTAAAAAAACATGAGCTGTAGGTGAATTAAATAAACTAAATTGGCCATAGTGTATGTGTGAATGAGTGTGTATGGATGTTTCCAGTTCTGGGTTGCAGCTGGAAGGGCATCTGCTGTATAAAACATATGCTGGATAAGTTGGCGGTTCAGTTTCTCTGTGGTGACCCCTGATGAATAAAGGGACTAAGCTGAAGGAAAATGAATGAATGAGAAAACACAGTATCTTTGGGTTTAATAGGAGCATTTTTTTCTCATGCTCACCAGGGTAAAAAAAAAAAAAGCGGTTGAAAAATTTTTAAAATCCTTATTATACCGGTCATGTCCGCATTTTGGAAGTCAGAATCCAGTTTACAGTGTTTAATATCCTTTAGAAATCTTTTAATATGCTGTATATTAAGTAATGTTTATTTATTTTGGTCATCATTTATAAATACAAGGTAATTTAATTGAAAACATTTTTTTTTTTCGTTTTTTAAAAGTAATAATAAAATAAAATGGTTTACTGTCTTTAGATGTTTTGAATTTTTTTCAAGGATAAATTACTTTTTTAATTATAGTTTGTTTGGTTTAATAACCAAATGAGCTGGGATGTGTAGTATTTCTGATACATGTATTTCAAATAAGTATTTCAAATAAAAAATTGTATTTTGTAATTTATATTTGAGGGCAACGCAGTGGCACAGTAGGTAGTGCTGTCGTCTCACAGCAAGAAGGTTGTTGGTTCGAGCCTCGGCTGGGTCATTTAGTGTTATGGTGTGAAGTTTGCATGTCCTCCCTGCGTTCATGTGGGTTTCCTACTGGTGCTCCGGTTTCCCCCACAGTCCAAAGACATGCGGTACATGTGAATTGGGTAGGCTAAATTGTTCTTATTATATAATAATAATATAATCTGAGAGAAGAACACAATTTTTGGTGGTTGAAAACAAGGACAACTTTAAAAAGTTTGTGTATGTCTGTCAGTGGTGTAAAACTATGGAACAGTCTAGATCAGACTCTCAAACAATGTCAGGATATTAATTAATTGAAAAAGTAGCATAAATATATATTATTAAAGGAAAATAATGATGAAGGTAATTTAAAAAGATAAAGGTGTGATCAAATTTTAATTAATGACTGTTTGCAGTACTATGTTTTTTTTTTTGTTTTTTTTTTTTCTTTGGGTCTGTTACAAAATGCAAAGGTACAAAAGGAATCAAACATGTAACTTGTCAAAGATGCCAAAAGGATAAAATATGTTTCACGTAAAAAGACGAGATAAGTGAAAGAAGAAATAAGTTTAAGTAATAGACAAATGATGTATGTGGTAATGGGGTGGGAAAATAATAAGCTTGTGCTTCATCCCACTTCATTTTCGACCATGATGAAATGTATTTTTTGTTAATGATATTATGTGATATTTTTGTTTGAAAATAAATAAATAGATCAAATCAAATCAATTCTTGTTTACAGAGTTTTGTTTGGATCCATTCGTTTGCTTTAGGATGCCGTTTAGTCTATGTAGTTCAGTTTGAGTCTGTCACAGATCTCACTTGTGCAGATGATCTGTGTTTAGCACTTTTTAAAAAGCAGATGCCAGAAGCTTAGTTGGACCTGCTTGTTGTTAATTAATCTCAGGTGAACAGTAAGAAGACTTAAATTCCTGAGAGTGTCTGGATGTGTCAGCTCAATACAAACAAACAAACTTTTTTCTCTCCAAGTGTATTTCGGTCAGTGTGGAGTTTCAGACAGACGGATGGTTTCTGTGAATTGGTGCTAGTATGTTCTGTGCTGACAGTAATGGCAAATAAAAATGTCCAACATGGCAAGCGGGAGGTGAAGAGCTCTTTATTGCTTCAGAGTGCTGGAGTTGTAAAAGATTATCTGCTGGTTTTATCTCTCCTCAGTTTCCAATCCAATTCCACTCAGTAGGGGTGAGAACTGAAGTGGAAAAATAGCAAAGTTCATAGCTTGGAGATTTTCTGGATTTAGCTTTGAGATTTTCAGCCAACAAACACAATCGCACATAACATAAATGCAGTCTGTGTTGCCAGATTTTTATTTTATTTATTTTTTTATTTTTTGAAAAGTTGGATTGGAGAAAAATTGATGTGTTAATAAAATTTGGACTACTTTCCATTTATCTGTTTAATCATTGCATTTATATATATATATATATATATATATATATATATATATATATATATATATATATATATATATATATATATATATATATATATATATATATATATATATATATTGATTTATTGGTTGTTGCATTTATTTATTTATTTATTTGTATTTATTGGCCAATTCGTTTTATTTATTTATGTATTGGTGAATACATTTATTTATTTATTCATTTTATTAATTTATTGTTTGTTGCTTTTATTTATTTATTTGTATTTATTGGTCAATGCATTTATTTATTTATATTTATTTTTTGTCTTCTCATTTTTTTCATTGTTTGTTGCAATTGTTTTTTTATTTATTTATTTATTGGTCAATGCATTTATTTGTTTATTATTTGTTTATTTATTTATTTATTTATTTATTGGTCAATGCATTTATTTGTTTGTTTGTTTGTTTGTTTGTTTATTGGTCAATGCATTTATTTATTTATTTATCAATGCATTTTTTACTTATTTATTTTTATTAGTAAATGCATTTATTTATTTATTTATTTATTTATTTTTTTATTTTTTTTTTTTTGTCCATGCATTTATTTATTTACTTTTATTTATTAATTTATTATTCAATGCATATTTATTGGTTTGTTTGTTGGTCGGTTGGTCAATGCATTTAAACATTCATTAAGTAATTAATACATATGACCAAAAAAAAAAAAAAAAACTAGATTCATAAAACAGCAGCCACAAAGCAAATTATTGATTTAATGTGCAGTTCAGTAGGTCTTTAGTGTTGTGAGAAACCATATTGTCAGCATCAAGACCTCCAGTTCCCATACCTTGCAGAGTGATCCAGCGTGAACCTGCTTTTCCAAGCTGGTCCACAATTGTTTGGTTGGATTCGTGTCAGATAAATTTGTAGGCCAAGGCATTAACAGAAGTTCATCTGCATGTTTCTTGAACCATTTTTGATGATTCTGGCAAGTCTAGATAGGTGCATTGTCCTGTTAGCATGAATGGGTGCACTTGGTCCACAACATTTTTCAGACAACTGACAGCTGTCAGGGATTGTGTTGTTGGGATAATGGAGCTTAATGTGTTCCAAGAAATCATAAAACTCTGACACCTACATGTAATTGTGTGTTCAGAGTCTCTATTACCAGTCATCTGCACTCAGCTGTTGACAGGAGTCTTGATTCGTCAGACCAGGTCACATTTTTACAATCAACAACAGTCCAAGTCTGATTATTCTTTCAGCCCGTGTCATGTGTTATAGGGAATGGTGAGGATTTACCATGAGAACTTGGTCATTGACTACACAGGCTTTATGCAGAAGTCTGTGATGAACAGTGTGCTATGACATATAGCCTTAGTGACTAATATTATAACTGCTGGTGATTTGTTGCATAGTGAACAATGCTAAACAGTCTCTTCTCTTTTTTTGACATCAGTGTGCTGGATGATGGCTCAGTATTTGGTCATCGGTTACCACTTTTTTAACCTACTCACTATAATGGACATTGAACAACTGATGTGTATCAAACTCTATTAAATTTGAAACATTTACCTTTTTAAAGGCCTGGTCACTCAGAGGATGTTAACTGTGCATATAAATGTATTGATAACTATATTTGTGTCTACACCAGTTAATGATGACAAACAGCAGATGTCCTCAGTGTGCATTTATACATTTATAGAACATACTTTATATATTTATAGCACATCTGACCAGTGAAACCAGCATGTGTAATCTGTCTAATCAAACAGGAATTTACCAACAAAAAAAAGACAGTGTAGTGAACTAAAAACACTTAAAAAAAAAAAAAAAAAAAAAAAAGGACGCAACACGAAGCTGAGAAACATTTATTATTATACTTCAGTTTTCTTGCCTGGCTTTTATAGCTTCCATGTAAAAAAATAAAAAAGTGTCATTACCTCCCAAGGTGTAACCAAATGTTTTCAAGATAGTTATTATCTTTAAATAATTTTTGAAAAGAGGGCTTAACATCAAACAGCGAGCTTCTCCTCAACCATTTATATTTCAGTGGATTCTGACCAGCTGGCAGTGTTTCATTGTTTATTAGCTGGGGGAAAATCTTTCTGAAAGTGATTGCAGTGATATTGTCTCTGTGTCTTTATTGTTATAGCTATGGTCTGATCTCTGCTGTTGTTTTACATTCAAAATCATTTCTCCAACATCTTTATCATTATCTTTATAGTTATTGTGCTTTGTGTGAATAGCACTTAACACTAAACTGACTGAAAGCCTGCTCTCAGAACCACACCATTGAAACTATTTGGTTGCCAGTTGCACTCATTTCTCAAGATTAGGGGTGGTCATTGTTGTATGCCTGATCTGTGTATATCCAAGTGTTTGCTATGTCATAGGACAAAAAATATAGATTGCATCATAGTGAAAGAGTGACCCACGGACCTTTGATGGAAGATGTCTCAATAGAACTTTGTGTACAACTGAATTTAAAAAGTAGAGAATGATTGAATGTGGGACCATAAAGCATTCTATCAGTATGTGTGCACTGGCCTGACCAGGACATCCACTATGATGTCATGATGTCATGTTTTAAACTGTAGTTGATAAATGATTAGTTGATAATGTAGCTGTGTTAACACAAACAACATCTCTGAATGTAAAATGCTCAAAGTTCAATGCAAAGGTAGACCTTAATTTTTAGAGAGTTAGCTTAGCAAAGCCTGCAATGAACGAATTTTGGGCACTACAAAAAATACTTCCGCCCCCTGTTAGATCACAAAGGTTCGTTTACTGCGCACACACACACTGCGCAGCAAAGGGCCTTGGCCAGAGGCGCTGTAATGTTACAGCAGAGGGAGAAATGCCATCCTGCTATTTCCAGAGAGCTTCTCAGTTTTTGTATTTGAGCTTCCAAATGACACAACACAAAGACAGAAGTGCTTTCAGTTCAATATTAATTATGTTCCATAGAATTATAAAATACATAGCAAGCATGATTTGACAAAACAGCTCCAGAATCTCTCCCAGTTCAGTGTTGGATTCGGCTAAAATCTCCTCAAAGAAGGAGCTGCTCTAAGCAGACGCTGTGAACTCTGAGCCACGACCTGTAAGTGTTTTTATTTGTTAAAATTGATCATGACATGTACAATGTCTAGCCTTAGCGGTATGCTGTAGCAAAAATGTAAACAATGGGAAATGATGTTCGCCACCGCTAACGATTTAGCTACAAATCCATATTTATCAGTCAAACTGCTATAAACACACACACACTTCACAGACACATGCAGGCTCTCTGTCTATGTTTGTGCGCAGCTTTGCATTGTTTCTCTCTATAGGCAGCTTTTCCATGCGTTTTACATCTCAGATAATGAAGTCGCAAAAGATATGTGAACGATTCATGTTACTTAGGCATATTCCGGATGTGTGTGAAAGATGTTGTGTAACGCGTTGATAAAAAAAAAAATACAGCAAAAGCACCCCTAACTGGTATGTAGCAGCAAAAAAAATCAATCCAGGCTCACACAGGTCTCATCCCACATCTTGTGCTTTATTCTGTCAGCAGCGTCACCACAGAAAATAACTAAATCCGAGCATGAGAGAAAAAAATAAATAAACATCTCTCCCGCGCACATGCACTTCTCGTGTTACAGATAGTTCATAGTATACCCACGCACACACATAAACACACACACACACACACACACACACACACACACACAGACACAATGGCGTGCACACACACTCTCTTAAGGGTGCCGCATCCCATTTTCACTTGTTACAGACACTTGTCAGATGTTATTTTTGAGAGGGAGCATGAGGTTGACTGTTTCCACAAAATACGCGTGCTTGTATGGGCGTGACATTGAGCCGATCTGCGAATCGCAGCACATTATGACGATGGCCAATAAGAATCAATTGAGGGTGAGCCTTTCAGAGGAACTAGGAAATATATCAGTCATTTTTATGTTAGCGGAGTAGCTGTGTACAATCAAAGTGAGATTTATGAAAAAATAAAATGATTTCCTTCAAGTGAAACATGAGCACACATTGCTTTGCATTTTATTAACACAACCAAGCCTTAAAATTACATTCTGCACCACCCCTTTAAACCTGCACTGCAATAATACTTGTCTTCAACAGCTGCTGGAGGAAGTTAGATTCAATGATTAATCTGTTTTGACTGTGCAGAGTTCTGCTATTTGTTTAAAAATGTAAACAACAGGAGGTACAAACAGTAGCTCTGTGTTCAATTTAAAGCGTAATACCAAGGTCAGTACATTATTAATGTTATGTTTTTTCCACATTTTAGTGTATGTGTACTCTGTAAAAATTCTAGGTTCTACAATCAATCAATCAATCAATCAATCAATCAATTTGTGTTGGGAGAACATGAAGAAATTAAGTTAGCTCAGTTTTTGCAAATGTAAGTGGATTGGACTTAAAACAGTAAAGTTGTTCCAAATGAACTTTTTAAATAAATTTTTAAAAAGTAGTTTGAGCAAACAGCAGTTTATTTTATTTTATTTTTTTATTTATGCACTGTAAAAACTGCTGGGTTCCACACAATTTCTGCATGTTGTTTCAACATCATCAATTAAGTTAACTTGATTGTTTTTTGCTAATTTAAGTGGATGGACCACACAAATTTGTGCCAAAAAACAAAGAACTGTGTTGGTTCAGCTCTTTTTAATTAAGTAGTTTGAAGAACCAGGTAACATATTTTTTGAGTGTGTCACAGCAGGTGACCTTTTTTTTTTCAGTTCTTCTTCAGGCGTTTGTGTTTGAGTATTGCGTATATCTACCCAGACATTGCACTTTTTCCTGGTTACATCCTGAGATTTTTTTTGTTTGTCTGCATTTGACTTTGCTTGTTTTTAATGCTGACAGAGGGTTATAGTTAACCAAGAATACCTTTTGGGGGTCTACAGTTTGCAATGTTTGCAAATTTTCTATTTGTAACATAAAATAGTGCGCTTACTGCACTCTAACGAAATGGTAAGGTTTATAATCTAGTTAATACATAGTAAACCTCTTATTTATTATTAAATGTGCATACTGAATTCACTGATATGTGTTGGTTTAGACTGAGTCACAGTTCTAAAGTTCAATTTCACATAGTTTATTTTATTTTCAAAATCTGAGGTGAACTATTTGCTGCAGTTTTCAGTAGTATGACCATAAATGTCACATAAAGTTGCATTTAAACTCACAATATTTGCATTTAACACTAAATAAAGCCATGAGGTGTAGCTGAGGTGGTCAGTTTTCTTCCAAGAAATAGAAGCCTTTTCTAAAACATATATTTCAGGGGTGGGTTAGAACAAAAACTCATTTTAATATGAAAAACATTCCTATCGTGTGCCGTTGCTTTTATTTAGACAGATTTTAAACCAGCCTTAAATCAGCCTTTTTGCTCGAGAGTCAAGCACACTGCTGTAGGTGTCTTCAATCTGGCAACCTGCACACTTGCATTTGTTTTACAAAAGGAGTGCAATACTTAGTTCAACCACTGGCTGTCAAACTTAAATGTCGCATCTTTATATTATACATTTTCAGTTTTGGGTGAACTATATATATATATATATATATATATATATATATATATATATATATATATATATATATATTTCATAATGAACTGATATTTTCATCCATTTTGTCTTTCAAACAGGTCCTGTGACCAATGCTGCCATCATACCAGCACCTGCCAACATGTTTCTTTCTGACAGTCATCCAGCCGTCCCTCTGCCACGGTTCAGTCGCCACCTGAACCCCTCCGAGCAGGGGGATGGCACAGGCACCGGAGGCATGAGTCTCAGACTGGGAGCCAACACGCAGGTAACATCTGAATTCTGAAACATATCTAAAATTAAAGGCCAACAGATCATGGAAAATATGATTAGGTCCCAGAAGAAAATGTATGAGATGCCAGAATTGGTGTTAGATTTATTTATCAATTTGTGTTCAGCAAATTGGCTTACCCTGATAACTGCAAAAGGTTACATGCAAAAGTTTAACTAGGAACAGAAGTCATTTACATATATACAGTTATGTAAAAAATATCAGTGCCTTAGATATAGTGCAAATAGCTTTAAATAACTGTTTATTCTATATTTTTGAATATAGACCATTTCAATGTTGCCATGCCATTGGACTATGAACATTGCCTGCTTGTTATGAAACTATTTCATAACTTAATGTTAAAACAGCTATCATAACATTATTTATCAATATGTGGCTTTTTTTAGATTCTCAGAAGCTGTAGAAATAAAAAATGTAAAACCAGAAAATATGTTGGGACCTTTGTGTACATCTCTGAAAATGATCTATAGCAAAAACATTGCACATTCAATTCTAAATCAAAATATTGAAAGATTTTATAGAGAACATTGTTTGAACAGTATTGTTAATGTTTTTCTCTATAAAAAACGTATAAACTAGGGACATGTTTGCATATCAGTACAAATTACTAAAGTAATATTTAATTGCAGGGCTTTTTTTTTCATCTGCTTTGAATTAACTAAAAAAACCTGTTGAGATTCAGAGACAAGCATTTCAGTTCATGATGAACAAACTTTATCTCAGTTCATGTGAATTTTAGGTTTTGCTTCAGAAACTAACATTTTAATGTCACCCTACACATTTCCATTTGGGTTGAGTTGGGGGATTGAGCCGGCCACTCTATTACTAAAATCTTTTTTTTCCTGAAAAGTTTTTGCTTTTTTACTCGTGTTTTTGCAGTCTTCTCTTGTTGAAATGCTAATTTTATAGGCATTTCCTTTTTGGCATAGGGCAATATTATCACTTTAAGTTGGGTTTGGTTGGGGTTGTTTTTTTTTTTTTTGGAGTCGACTCTGATTCTCGACTCCTAATTTTGGGGTCGGTGTAATTGACACATTCACTTAAAATAACGCAAGGATTAAACAGGCTATATCATATAGCACTTTATACATGCAGTTCCGCCTCCAAAGACATATGCTGTACAGGTGAATTGGGTTGGCTAAATTGTCCGTAGTGTATGTGTGTGAATGAGTGTGTATGGATGTTTCCCAATGATGTAGCTTCCGCTGCGTTAAAAACATATGATGGGTAAGCTGGCGGTTCATTCCGCTGTGGTGAACCCCAGATTAATAAAGGGAAAAAAATGAATGAATGTTTGTTTTGTGCAATTTGTTTATTGTAAATAAATAAGGGTGTGTTAATGGGACAGCATATGCTGGAAGAAAAGGAGCGAGTCCGACCTGTCTTTGAACACTTAGCTTTGGCTATATTTTGATTTAAAAATACTCTTTTTTTAAATGAATTTCGTTTGTCATAAATTTCTTAATTTTAATGCATGTAATTTGTAGTTATCTATAAAATAAACAAGACAAATAGCCTAAATATTAGAGGTGAAATTAAGTGTGTCGAAGGCTAACAAAAAAAAACAAAAACAAAACAGGACGACATGCATTGTCAGATTTTGTCAATAAATAAATATTGCCTACTTTTGTCATTATGATTAGTGTTTATTAATTTAATTAATATTTTTATTATTTGTGAAATAGGCATAGGTTAAAAATTTTAATTATAGCAGCAACCACTAACATATCATAATTTTACTTGCAGTGCTTATCTAAGACGTCAGTCTGCTTCAAATGTACACGCATACAGTTGAAGTCAGAATTTTTAGCCCCCCTGACTTATTAGCGCCCCTGTATATTTTTTTCCCCAATTTCTGTTTAATGGAGGGAAGATTGTTTCAGCACATTTCTAAGCATAATAGTTTTAAAAACCTATTTCTAATAACTGTATTATTTTATCTTTGTCATGATGACAGTAAATAATATTTTACTTGATATTTTTCAAGACACTTCTGTACAGCTTAAAGTGACATTTAAAGGCTTAACTAGGTTAATAAGGTGAACTAGGCAGGTTAGGGTAATTAGGCAAGTTATTGTATAAGTTTGTTCTCTAGACTATCGGAAAAAAAAATTAGCTTAAAGGGGCTAATAATTTTGTCCTAAAATTGTTTTTTAAAAAATTGAAAACTGCTTTTATTCTAGCCGAAATAAAACAAATAAGACTTTCTCCAAAAGAAAAAATATTATCAGACATACTGTGATAATTTGCTTGCTCTGTTAAACATCATTTGGGAAATATTTAAAAAAGAAAAAAAAAATCAAAAGGGGGCTAATAATTCTGACTTCAACTGTATGCTATATTTAATTTATAAGACAGCAAACTTGACAACAAACTTCATCCCGAAGCACCATTTACAATAGCCTTGAGTACTCGTGGTGCAAATAGCAAAATCGTAAAACGTGTGAGCACGGATTCAAAGCGGGCATCTACGATGTTCATCGTGCTCAAAAATGAACATTAAAACTGTAGCCTGTAATTGTTTTATTCAGGAGGGTTTGAAAAAACTAATTTGGAGTCAACCCCCATCCCTACTTTAAGCATGTGTATGTATTCAAACTGATCCATGATACCTTGTAAATTGTAAATAGATCCAAAACCACAGTATGAAAAACATTTCCATACCATGACATCTTTTCAGTGAATTGAGGCTTGAGTTTTGTTTTCGGCGCATCATCTGACACTGATAAACACTATATCAAAAGAACAATAATTACCCTCATCCGTCCGAAATACTCTTTGGGACAGTCGTTGTGTTTCTTGCCAATTCTTTGCCGATTCTACATATGCTCTTTTTTTCAGTAGTGATGCTTTATGGCACTTTCTTGTATCCATTCTTCAGCCTGTCAGTGTACTTGCAGATCATTTTAGATCCTATTTCATCTCTCTGGAGGTGATGATTGGCTGAGTCTTTGCCATTATAACTGTTCTTAAATTTTATCTAATTTCTTTTTGCTGCATTTGGCATCATTTCAGATGAACATCCTATAGTTTGCTGCTCGTCTTTGTATGTTTTCCAATCTCAAATCAAAGTTTTACTTACATTACATATAGTTTTTATCAACAATGTTTGAAACGACCCATTTAAGTCTCAATTCATAAAGAAGAATATTTTTTCTGACAATGTGTAACAAATTGCTGACCTTCCTCAATAGAGGACCATTAATGACATCTGTTTTCTTCATGTAATAAATGAACTCCACATTGCTATTATTTTAACCCACACCTTTATCCAATTACTCAATAAAACTGCAGAACACACACATACATGTAAAGTCAAGCCCCAAATTGTTTATCCCCCTGGCAAATCCTGACTTAACGTTTCTAATGTAAATAAAAGCTGAGAATGTTTTTATTTATTTATTTTTTCCACAATGATGCCTCTTGTACATTGTCTTATTATCATTTTGTGAGAAGCCATTGTCATTTCCTTTTGAATAAAAGTAACACTAATCCAGAGTTTGCCAGGGGTATGACTAATTTCTGTCTTACTGTGTATGTATATATATATATATACCTTTAAGCAAACTTGTCCATTTAACCTAAGTTTGCTTAGGTTTGCTTGCACAAAGTATAAAATAGTTTGTTAAATTTTTTCATTTACAATTATTATAAATTGGTTTAAGCAAATTTACAATATTTAAATGTGTTTTTAGTGATCCAGTGAGATTATAATGATGTTTTTACTGCTGAAGATTTGATAGGAGGCATTTGTCAGGAAGTCAGCGTGAAATAAGTGATCATCTATTTTCTAAAGGCATGCTATCTATCTTAATGTGCACAGTACAGTGATGTAACTGATCACGAAGCTAACAGTTTGGATTACTCTATGGTTTTTAAGTCACGGATCAGCCAATTTTTTGGATCAGCAAAAAAGGCAGGAGACATGTCATTTGCTTTCTATTTATACAAATTATTACTGCAGAAACCATTGGTTATAACAAACATAACATAGAACCTGTAATTTTATAAAAAATAAATAAATAAATATCAAGAAAGAACCAGTTGAAAAAAGGGAAATATTCAATACGAAAAATTATCTTTGCTACTGTTGCTAATAATGCTAAATATAGAAATTTATAGAAAATTAAACATCTTGTACAACAGATCATTATTATTTTCAAAAAATGATTCAACAATTCACACAAAACTTGTTTTATTGTAGATGTATAGTTTTTGAAAGCCTATTTAGTGACAGAATTTTAATAGGTGTTTGTTGCCACCAACTTGACTTGTTGCGTCAAGTTTTATGAAACGGGGATTTTAATCTTTACTATAAACATCAGTGTTTGTATCTGAACTATGAACTGTTATTCCAGTACTTCTATGTTATTTAATTGTTTGTAACTAACAGAAAAAGTGTAAAAACTGAATCTCTCTTGATCAAACACAGATGAATGCAGCGCTTCTAAGGATTAATAATACACATATGCAAATCACTATAATTTATCATTTAATGTTTAATTGTGCAGCTTTACACTGAATGCATTAATGCAGGCTAAACAAACAGTGACAGAAAACACCTTTAATTAACCTAAAAAGCATGTAGGTTCCACCATAGCTGTTTCTTTCATCAGGCAATCTCTTTGCAATTGTTATAAATGTTGGATTAACCTATATAATAAGTTTTAAAAAAAGTTATTAATTTGCAGATCAGGTCTGTTTCTAACTGTGGTCGACTGTAATCCATTACACCCCCAACATCCATGCATGTTTAGTTTTTACAATTGTAATTTTAAATCAAAGTGCTGTCATGCCATTAATCAATTAATTGTCTTGAACAACCAAAGAATTGAAACAAGTGCACCCTAGATATATTTCTGAATAATAATAATTTCACTCGCATATAAAAGAAAAGATCTGAGCATAGTTGAGTTACATAAATTCAATTTAGTAGGTGAATTACCAAATTACATCACACATGACGTTACACGGGTTCGACCATGCATACAGGTGTCTCGATTCCACAAGTACCGCTTTAACAACCAAGAGGACAGAAAAAGTTACCTCACAAACATGCCAGCGCAGCGCGTCAAATGTCCTAAGACCTGTTGCAATAGCAAACGTGTCGTGTTGTGCGGTAGGATGCCAAAATCAAAAGTTCAAAAATAGAGAACTTAAATTTTACCGTACACCACTGTTACAACCTCTTCGTAAGTTCACACTATGCTGAATCATACACATTACTCAGTTTTGATTGCAGCAATGATTTCAGCAAAAACAGTTAAATATGGATAATTAAACAGCAGACACTTGATGCTTAGAATAAAATGTAAAAATCTATATTCACATAGCCTACTGTACAGGTGCGGTTTGCTGTCAGAATGCAGTTGTTTTACTTGTTGATGATTACCCAGGCCTTGTACAGTTCCGTCTGCTTTCCTTGTCTCTGGCTAGGCAGAACCTTGGTTTTTAGCACTACAAAGTTTTGAATCTGGTAATCATAAAATATTATTTCTTGCACATAACCACACAGAACAAAATTGTTGGCATCCAAAGACTTGTAGGCCTTTAACTTCTCTATTGTAAAATCACTTGAAGTTTCAATGAGATAGATGTATATTTAGGACTTGATGCTTGGCCGTTTTGTCTTATTCAATATCCATTGGGAGGGTGCTATCGCAAATGTACCTGTCAGACGAACGTTGCTCACTTTAACTGTAATTTTGCAGAATAACTGTGCTTATCACTGGGTGACGAGCTGTTATAATATGCTCAAAGCATTATGTAAATAATATATATAATATGTAATCAATATAACTTCTCTAATACAACAACAAACCCTGTACAACATCAGATGTCATTCCCTCACTGTAAATGCTAGCGCTCACGTTTTTTTTCTGCAAACTTGATGCGCACGCATCCTGAATGTTTACAAACCAGTAATTTGTCTATTAATTGTTATTTATGTAGTGCCTTTACAATGTAGATTTTGTCTAATCAGCTTAATATAGAAGTTCTAGTAAATTGAAACTGACAGTCCAGTTTTTAGTTGAAGTTCAGTTTAGTTCAGTTCAGTGTGATTTAATTTTTACTTCTGAATTTTTACTTCTGAATTTTTAAATCAAATTTATCTTTGCGCAGCTCCACAAGTGCCAAATCAAGCAAGCCATTGGTGACTCTGGCGAGAAACAAACTTCACCAATTGACAAAAGTGAAGAGAAAAAATAGGCTCAGTTGGGCACGACCATTTGGCAAGACTCAATGGCTAAATCTAGATTAGTATTAGTACATTTACTAAATGACCAAATGTGAATGCAAATACAACTTAGAAAATTGGCATCAGAAAGTTGACATATCTATTATTATGAATATTCCACCCAGTTATGCAAATCCTCAAATGACTAAGCAAGCCAGTGTCCTTTTCTTAGGCTCAGATGTTTTAGTTTCCTTTACATGAGGTGTAACGGCTGCATATGGGTGATATCTTTGGGTCAGAGGTGTTAATGCAAGTTGCACATATGAATCTGTCTTACTACCCGTGTTCAAACATGATGAATGTTTACAGCAGGTGCGACCCGACTGTAATTCCTAACACGTCCAAATCAATTACGGGCATATAAATGAAATGCTTATATAAAGTCTTAAATTTGCCCACCACCTGCTGTGTGGGTCCAACCTTTGCGCATTTTATCTCCCCTTCTTTCTGCATATCTGCCATTTCTCCCTTCTTCCCTTCCCCCCTTAGCTTATTTTCCCGAACGGCTAATCTTCCAGCCTCTGGGTGAGCACATTCTATCAGAAAAATACAAGCCTCTTTCACCTCTGCACAGCGAGAGAGAACCAAAAACAAATGTTCAGATAAGTGCATTAATACTTTTACCAGGAAGCAAAATAACACATTCCTACTGTGACCCAGAGGCTGCAGTCAACATCACACAACCAGCACGTGCGTGTAGATTAAAGCTGCTCTGAGAAAATTAATTTCTCTTTTGAAATTGTTTGTTATTCGTTTGGGAGCAGAATCGTCGCTCCTGCTGGGAGAGGTGGGTTACTAAAATCAGCCTGAATTGAACCACCTGACCCCCTAAATAATCGCATCTCGAAGGGGAGGAAGTCTATTAAGAGTCTGGCTAACTCAATTCAGATGGAGGTCAGCAGTGAGATGGGTTTCAGTCAGACCTGTTGCCGTCCTGGCGGAGCTTATGTCTGCTCTTGCTATGTGCTAATGGAGTGGAGCAAGAGGTCGGATGGGTTACAGCCCTCAACTTTGCATAAAGATAGATAATCCATTATTTAGCCCTGAATTAGACAGCTTATATTTCAGAGCTAAAGGCAAGCAGGGTTTCTGTATGGGTTGACTGCTCAGCTTTCAGGGTGAATTCTGAGACTTTTAATTGCACTTCATTAACTTTTCCCTTATGTGTTTCTTTAATTATAAGCACGTTTTGCTTTTTGGGCATGAGCAATTCCAGCATTATGGATGTGATATTTGCAGTAAAACTTAAAACATAAGTAACAATTAATAATTCCTTACATGTGTGAGCCTGGTCTCATGTTATGCCATTGATTCAGTTCAATTCAATATCCTGGTGCATTGACAATTGACAATGATTTTATTAAAATATATTAATATTTATATATTATTTGTAATACAATATTGTCCTTTAATACAAGCAGTAAGATGAACTGTATCTTTAATTTGACCTGCTCAAAAAAAACACTCTTTTTGAATGTATCAAACAAAACTCCAATACATGCACAGAAGACAACATGAGCCTTTATAGCAAATAAACTAATTTAATTATTATCTCGCTTCCTTTTTGAGCGATGTCTTACAACTCTATGATTCGTCATTGTCTTCATCCACTTTACAGAAAGGGCTGCACTTGGCTTTAGAAATGAAAGCTCTGTTCACCGATGACTGACCCGGGAAGAACAACTGTGGTTACAGTCTATGGGCTCTATTTTGATGGTCCATGCGCAAAACGGAAAGCGCAGGAAGCAAACGCTTTCAGGGCGTGTCAGAATCCATATTTGCTAATATTTTCAGGACGGGAAAATCTGCTTTGCGCTGTGGCGCATGGTCTAAAAGGGTTGAGTTTATTTTTTTGATGAGTTATAGGTGTGTTTTGACAATAAACCAATCAGAGTCTCATCTCCCATTCTCTTTAAGAGTCAGCTGCGCTGCGCCATAAGCGCATTCGCTATTTACAGGACAGAAAGTAAGTGGAAGTGAAAAAACTGAGCATTTTACAAGCAAACAGTTAACAGCTAACAGTTTTTTTTAACAGAAAACAGTTAAACAGACCGTCTACCGCGCAAGAATGAGAGATAATCGATCTACTTTCACTTTCGCTCTTGGATAGGCAAACCTTTATGCACAGACATCAATTAGCCTATAAATAATTAATTTTGTTTGTTAAGCGCAAATATTTGTTTCAAAATTATTTCTAAATTTAGTTCTAATTTCCAGCAAACGAATAAATGAATAATAATAACGAAGTGTGTTCAAAAAACTGAGTTATATCCTAAAACACATGCTTTGCCCCATATGGTCTAAAGGTGGGCATATCTAAGTTGTTTTTAATAAAACAAAATATGTTCTGTGTAAATAGAAAATATGTTTTGTAATATTTTAATCCTTTATATTTATATCCTATATATATATATATATATATATATATATATATATATATATATATATATATATATATATATATATATATTCATATTATATTCTATCTATAGGCCTATCCTTAATATTTAAATTTTTTCATATATAAAGATATTTGCGTATTGCTCTACATCTTTAGTTTAGACCGGGTTTGTTTTGGTCTAATGAAAAATCTATTATAGTTTCTCAAAATAGCAACCCGCCAGCAGTGCGCCTCAGAACGCCTTTCTTTTTAGACCAGAACTCATATGGGCGCAAATGCATTTGCTATTTAAAAAGCGTGGTGCAACGCCTCAAAACGACTCTTGCGCCAAGCTGAAACTAGCAAACAAGTATTGCGCCACGTCTTGCTCCACATTGCGCCGGGTGTATGATAGGGCCCTATATGTGCAAAATACTCGGCTATTACAGGTAATCCGTAATAGACATAGTGGAGAAAGCTCACAACTCAGACACACGCGTGTCTCGATTCCACAAGTACCGCTTTAACAACCAAGAGGACAGAAAAAGTTACCTCACAAACATGCCAGCGCAGCGCGTCAAATGTCCTAAGTGTGTGAGAGCGAAAGAGGCAGAGATGGAGTTTTACAGCATTTCTCCTTAGTAGTGAAATATCGGTTTGTGTGCTATGCCTTCTTCTGTGTCAAAGAAAGACTTCCCAGCAAACTGACAAGCAGTTGAATTGTGCATAATTATCTACCTTTTAAGTAGTAGGATGGTTTTATTTAGTCCCTTGTCTCCTTCGCCATAGTATTCTACTGCGACATCGCGCATAGGAGATAAACGACGCCAGCACGCAATAACCGGTTATGATCTATTACTGAACCAATATCGAATTGTCCCTATTTGCATCGCGATGCACTGAAGAAACAATTAATTTTGACATCCTTATTACATATATTGCTTTTCTAGACACTCAAATCGGTTTACACTTTTGGGGGGGATTCTCCTCATCCACAACCAGCGTGAAGCATCCACCTGGATGATAAGACGGCAGCCATATTGCACCAGACAGCACACCATACGCCAGCTGATTGGTAGATGGGAGACAATTAAGATAGGGGATGATTAGAAGGCCGTGATGGACTGAGGCCAGTGGGCAAATTTGGCCAGAATGCCGGGTTAAACCCCTACTCTCTTTTTTTGAAGGACATGCTGGTATTTTTAATGACCACAGACAGTCAGGACCTTGGTTTAACATTTCATCCGAAAGACTGCACTCACTGAGCAGTCTCCTTCACTATACTGGGGCGTTAGGACCCTCTGCTGGTCTCACTAACACCACTTCCAGCAGCAACCTGGCTTTCCCATCCAGGTACTGACCAGGCGCAGCCCTGCTTGGCTTTTTATTTTGGCTTTAGCTGCCTGCTAAATACACTGATAAAGTATATGTTAACATTATACTGAAACATCTGTTAATATTTTCCAAAACTACTAACCACAGAATTATGTGATCAGAATGAAATCACTCTGTAAATATTTTTAGATTTTAAATGAGGAAAATAACCATGTGGGTTTACAGCAAACAACATACTTTGTAGAAGTTTTGTGAATTAAACTGCACAACCCAAAATAAATAATGCTAATCAAAAGGATAAGAGTTAGCTCTCTATAGAACTATTATTTATTTATTTATTTTTATTTTTCATTTTATTTTACTTAACATTATTGCATTTATATATACAAAAAGCTTGATTATTGGTGTGACACCTCTCTGTTAAGGATGTGACAGATGTGAAATTGGCACTTGTGTAACTTTGGTACTTTAAATGTAATTGTTTTGAAAACATTGACAGATACTTTTGAGTGTTTTTACTGCATTCTAAAATACAAGCCTACACAAAAAATCTAGAAAGGGATTTATTTTGGTGACATTTGCATGGAATTGTTTGCTTTTAAAAAAATGTTGTACAAGTTTAGTCTGCCTACTATCAGTCTTAAAAATTGTAATTTCCAGTATTATAATCAATCGTAATAATCATTCCACCTAAATTATTTATTTTATTTTTATCCATGAATTAGACAGCTTATAGTTGAGGGCAAAAGGTTACTGGGCTTCTGCACGGGTTGACTTCTCAACTTGGTCAATTTTTTTGGTGAAAACATAATTTTTTTTATGACAAGGCTGACATTTGCATGGAATTGCAGGCATTTAGAAAAATCCTGTCCACTATCAGTCTCAAATCATTATTTCCAGCACATCTCAAACATTGTGATTGTCGCAATTCAAACAGTGTGATTGAAATAGATTGTATTTTTAGAAATTACCTTTTTTTTTAAAATAAGCGATATGTTCAAAGTTATTTTAATAACAGTCTATGTATTCATCTCGAACTTTCACAGGAAAGAGTCCAGAAATGTCAATCTATTCACTGGAGTTAGGCAGAAAAGACCACCTTTGCCCAACTTACCTACCATTCATAACCAACGCATCTTTGCGACTGAAAACATGAGATGCTTCGCTCAGAAATAGTTCCGCCTTGTTGACGTTGTCATGTTAACTTGAACACAGAAGCTGTGTTTACAAAAGCTTGCAAGTAGCTCTTAGCCCATTGGTTAAACGTGTTTACATAGAAAAGCAAGTGAGTGCTTTTCTATACATGCACAGTATTGAACATTTGTTGTCCGCTGAACCTGTTGTTATGGATGGACCTCCTGTCAGTGCTATCATTTTCATAAAAGAGATTTTAGTTTGGAAGCATACTGAATTACTTTGTTGTGTGGTTTTAGGATAGGGTTGTGCACAACTTCTGAATCACAAGAATCTTTTCAGTTCTGTAGCTGATTGTGACAAAATGCTTCCGCCTGTTAATAATCAAAATAAGCAAGCACTGGGGATTTGTTGTTATTCCTGTTGGACCATACCCATACTGCATTGTGATCCCAAAACTGTGTATATGTGTATATATATATATATATATATATATATATATATATATATATATATATATATATATATATATATATATATATATATAGATAGATAGATAGATAGATAGATAGATAGATAGATAGATAGATAGATAGATAGATAGATAAAGATATATATATAGATATATATAGATATATAGAGATAGATATATAGATATATATTATCCACAATCTTACTTGCTTTTAGATTTCATTCTCTGGATAATCTGATATCATGTACCTCACTAAAGACTTGCTCTAGGGCTTCCGCTACCGTAACACACCTTAAAGATGGACTGCCGTGAAACTCGTCAGTGGCAGGGAAACATTTTTCTCTTGTTAACTACTGTACATGGAAAGAGTTAAACAAAATAATTTTGCAATTTGACGCACATCATAATGTCAGCCATATATGTAAAACACAAATAATATCCTTCAATTCGATCAGGTCCAGCAGCCGTCATCTATTAACCAATCTCCATCTTTTTGTTCCATTGCTCCGTTTGTTAGATGTTTGCTTTTGCAGTCGGAAGCACATCAAACACACAAAATGCCGAATTCGCACCACAGGATGTCTAATCCCATGTTTGCATGGACTTCACATATAAATCACTCACGCTTCATCTGCGTCTGCTTACTGCACAGGCTGACAAGTCCACCCCCACCCCCATTCCATGTATGTAATGGTTGTGAGGGCACAGGTGAGACGTAATTTTACAAGAGACACTCAAATACATCATGCGCTGCGTATGCAACGTTTTAGAGTCATATAAAATAATTATTGCAAACGGAAATGAATATAATTTGATTTAGTTGTTTGGAACTTGATGTTTTATGAGATTATTTACAGATGTTACTACTTCAATGTGCATCTAAATTAAGAATTTTGCAGAATTAAAGAAATGTGCGACCTTTGGTTGATTTTGCTTGGATTCATTGATCGCGGAATTCCAAAAAACTAGGGGCTCAGATACTGTATATTAAGAAGTAATATTAAAAGCTAAAATATTAAAAGTAAAGTTAGTTTTAAATATATTGTAAAAAAAATTACATAATAAAATATAAACATTTTAATGGCCTAACATGTTAATTTTATAAACTAAACGACATACTTATTGTGACCTATATTTAAAACAAATATATACACTCATCTGCAACTGTATTAAGTATATCTGCCCAACTGCTCGTTAACTCAATGTTCCAATTATCCAATCACATGGCAGCAACTCAATGCATTTAGGCATGTAGACGTGGTCAAGATGATCTGGGGCCTGTTCCATAAACAAAGCTTACAGAAAAAGCCAGGCTTATTTTGGTATGTCAGGTTTATTAATGGCGGATTCGGTTTCATAAATCAAACTTACGATTAGTTCAAACTCAGTCATTCTGGCAACTTATGCTGGGAAACTAGCCTGGTCCGGGTCAGGTAAACTCTCATGCTAATTCTTAGGTTTAAGCCTAATCAAGGTAATATTAACATTCACATGCTGTAATTTGATGCCATTTTAATTCACTTAACCTTTTAATAATGATTAAAACGTTGTAGTCACCTAATTGTGTGTGCGTGCGTGCGTGCGAGCACCAGACATCTTTAATACATATTAAACAACAAAAAAATACAAACTACAACATTTCCATTTTATATTTTTTTATGTTTTTGTTGATTTTTTTTTCTGTTTATTAACATTTTATTTAATATTTTCCCTCAACATATTAAACTGGGTGTACTAATTTTTGGACTGTGATCTTCAGTTTATTTTTTGTTAGATAATTTGTTGCACATTAATATTATTGTAAACCATCCTGTAGAAAATACAAATTTTAAAGAGTGATCTGTGATGGGTGTATTTAGCTATACTGTACATATGTAATATACATATGTAATATATAATATACAGTTGAAGTAAGAATTATTAGCCCCCTGTTTATTTTTTTTCCAATTTCTGTTTACCAGAGAGCAGATTTTTTTCAACACATTTTTAAACATAATAATTTTAATAGCTCATTTCTAGTAACTGATTTATTTTATCTTTGCCATGATGACAGTAAATAATATTTTACTAGATATTTTTTAAGACACTTCTATACAGCTTAAAGTGACATTTAAAGGCTTACCTAGGCTAATTAGGTTAACTAGGCAGGTTAGGGTAATTAGGCAAGTCATTGTATAATGATGGTTTGTTCTGTAGACTATCGAAAAAATTATTGCTTAAAGGGGCTAATAATTTTGTCCTTAAAATGGATTTTAAAAAATTAAAAACTGCTTTTATTCTAGCCAAAATAAAACAAATAAGACTTTCTCCAAAAGAAAAAAAATATTATCAGACATGCTGTGAAAATTTCCTTCCTCTGTTAAGCATCATTTAGGAAATATTTAAAAAATTAAAAGAAAATTCAAAGGTGGGCTAATAATTCAACTGTATATAAGCACTAACTTATGTAAATAAGTTGGCTTTCTTAAAGAATGACTTTAAAGCTGTAAACCCCGAATGGAATAATCGGGAGATGGATCTGGGCTGAGCAGTAGCCTCACTTTAATATAAAGATATTTTCCCGCGGGCCGTGGGAAACACAAGTGTCAAAGGGAAAGCAGCGCTTTGCAGTGGATTCCGGAGCAAATTAAAAATGCTGCCACTTGTGTCTGCAAGGCTCTTTGTATCCAGCATTTTTAAGGAATTGTGGTGACGTTACGCACATTTTGAATGTTACAGGGAGTAATAATGCATTAACTTCTTTCTTGCAAGCAACGTTTGGCAGTTGGCTAAGCGCACATTCTCTCCTCTCTCGCAAGCATGCTCAAGAACAATTTCAATGTATTGTGACAAATATTAATTTAACCTAAATAATGTATATATTTTGTATATAAATATATTTTAATATCTACAATTTCCTGTCAGCCTTCTCTCTTGCTTTGTTGCCAGTCGTACTCTAGTTTTTGATAATTATGTTTACATTATTATATGTTTAAACTAAAAACAAATGCCGCTCACTCGCTGTGAACAGCTGTCTCATTTCAGAGATCTTTCAGTTCTTGTTGGCATGGTAGCACACAACATAAAAGGTGCAGTTATCTAGATTATATAACTAGATTATCTAGATTATGTAATCTGAACTCAGATTAGATCAAATGAACTTCAACTTGCTGTTATGGAACCAATTTAAGTGTGGTTTAGTTTGGCTTATTTTTTACTTAATCCCCGCTTTTTAAACCACTTTTATGAAACCGCCCCCCTGCTGCAGTCCAAACCGAGCATCAGAATGAGAAAGAAGGGTAATGATTTTCAACGTGGCCAAGAATAGCCAGAATGGTTCCAGCTGATAGAAAGGCTACAGTAACTCAAATTACCACTTGTTACAACCAAGGTTCGTCTCTGAATGCACAACATATCTAACCTTGAGGCAAATGGGATGCAGCAGCAGAAGACCACACCGGGTGCCAATCCTGTTTGCTAAGAACAGGAAACTTAGGATACAATTTGCATAAGCTCTCCAAAACTGGACAACCTAATATTGGAAAAAAGTTGCCTGGTCAGATGAGTATCCATTTCTGCTGGGACATTTGGATGATAGGGTCAAAATTTGGTGTCAACAACAAGAAAGCATGGATCCATCCTGTCTTGCATCAATGGTTGGGGCTAGTGGTGGTGTTTTGGTGTGGGGGATATTTTCTTGGTACACTTTTGGCCCGTTTGTACCAATTGAGCATCGTGTCTACGCCACAGCCTACCTGAGTATTGTTGCTGACCATCTCCATCCCTATATGACCACAGTGTACCCATCTTCTGATGGCTACTTTCAGCAGGATAATGCACCATGTCATAAAGCGTGAATCATCTCAAACTGGTTTCTTGAACATGACAATGAGTTTACTGTACTTAAATGGCCTTCACAATCTCTAGATCGAGCAACTTTGGGATGTGGTGGAACAGGAGATTCACATCTTGAATGTCCAGCTGACAAATATGCAGCAACTGCGTGATGCTATCATGTCAATATGGACCAAAATCTCTGAGGAATATTTCCAGTACTTTGTTGAATCTATGCTATGAAGGATTAAGGCAGTTCTGAAGGCAAAAAGGGGTCCAACCTGGAAATAGTAAGTTTTACCTAATAAAGTGGCCAGTGAGTGTATATAAAACATATGTGACTTTATTACATTTTCAGTTTTTTAGAAAAATGTATTTCTGACAAATGGGTAAAGCCAAGCATTAGAAGGTTATAGCAAAGTTTTTTTTTTTTGCTTTTTTTAAATTCCTTGATGAATAGATTTATAAAAAAAAAACACAATTTGTGTTACTTTTTATAAAGCTCTGCTTTCTTACTAACCTCAAAATATTACCAAATAGATGTACTATTGAAATATTACAGGTGTTGTATTTCAAATTGGTGAAGATATGTGGGTGCGAGCGAAATTGAACCACTGTGCTGGGAAGCAGCACCAGCTTTACTCATCTTTTTTTCTGTAAAATCAGCAACATTACTGTATCCATCGAGGGAGGAACAGTAAATTCCTGTAGACGGCCACTGATGGTGCGTAAATCAGCTGAGTAAGATAGCAGGATCGGGGAAGGGTTGTTAAAAAGAGATTGACCTTGCTGGGATTTTCATTGTCAGCCTTAATAATCTCGTTGGACCCTTGGAACAACGTCATCCTCTCCGCGTGCCCCTGGCCACTTACTCACTGTCAGTAGCGATCAGCCTGCAGGAGACAGCCATGATTAGACCTTGTTTGTAATTGACCCTCTCACAGCCTCTTCGGGACACTTGTGAAATGCCTACACACAAACACCTCATTGGCACACTCAATCATTATTGCAGCTTACCATACTATTACGTTGATGTTTAAAGTGTTTCTCTTTGTCTTTTTTTCCACACTCAGGAGCCGGAGGGAACGTATTTGGAGAAAGCCGAAGAGCTTTACTCTCTGATGTGTGCTGTGACAGACAAGGTAAGCAGGGAAGCTCACCGCCGCTGTCTGAATTCAATCATTTCTGTGAGCTGAATTTTAGCAAGGCTTTCAAGGCGGAGGCAGTTTGTAGCCTGTTGGCTTTGATTCCTCTGATGATCAGCGTGAAGAGAGCAGAGATGGAGCACTCGTCACAAGTAGTGTTCAGCCGGCAGAGTAATCAACCCGTAATTGACATTTTAAGATGTCTAATAACTTTGCCCGTCTGGGTAATAAACATATATTTGTGGTGGTGGTGATGAATTGGATGCAGTTTTTTTTTAATAAACCTGTTTATGTTTCTTAATTTAATTACTTTAATTCGTTTAAAGTGGTCTAATTTTAAAGTTTAATGTAATAATTCACCCAGAAATCCTAATCAAAACCATTTTACAAATTACCATTTTAATCACCATCAAGTGGTTCCAAATTTTTTTTGTATGAGTACATCATGTCATTTATATACAGTGTATGCATACAGCATACTATTACTGCATGGGGTGATATTGCTTTTATATTTTCAGGGGTGAAAATAGGAAACACAAATGAACAAGAAATAACGATGGTGTCATAAAAGGTGCTTAAATGTGAAATTGCTTTCTTGTAACATAGTTTTAAAGCTGCCAATGACAGATGCACCCTAGCCTCCATTAAAGCAATGAGCACCGTGAAGCCGTTGTTTACAGTCAATTTAGAATAGCTAAAGGGTGTTATTAGGTTTAAGGTGGAGCACTTAAAAATCCTTAGCAGTTCTGGTTTAACTTTTTTCTTACTTTTAGAGCCTGTAAACTCCTTCCTTATGCCCTATGTTTGAAAAATGTCTTTTACAGTGTCAGTAAACAGCAGATTATTTTTACAGTAGATGTAATAGCTTACCTATTTGAGCTCTTATAAAAAAAAAAAAACGGGACTAGAATTCACACACTTGGCACATTACACTTTATTTTAAACCAGACCGGCAATCATCCATAAGAAGTATCAATAAACAGTATAATTCGAAATCTAAATATAGAGTTAATGTCAAAATGTTTAGCCCTCCTAATACTTATTATTTTAAAAGAGCTAGGATATCCTCACAGTATTTCTTATATTTATTTCATATTTTATCTATCATATTTAATTTATTTTAGTTGGAATTAAAACAAAAGTTTTTAAATATTTAAAAAAAATAAGTTATATATTAAATATTATTGAACTTGTTTTTTTTTTTTTAACAGAGCAAACAACTGTTTTCCAATAACTTGCCTAAATAGCCTAACCTAATATTAGTATTAAGCTTAATGTCAATTTTAAAGACTTAAATAGTATTATTATGTTAAGTGTTTAAAGTAAATGCACTTCAAACTTAATTCTAGTATCATGCAAAATAACAAGAAAAAAATTTATGTACTGTCATGGCGAAGACAAAATATATATATTTATTAGAAATTAGTTCTTAACACTTGTGTTTAAAATATGTTCAATAAATCTTCTCTACATTAACCAGCACTTTTAAATATAAAGGTTTTACAGGAGGGCTAGTAATTTTGACTTCAAGTCTATATATTTCTCTGTGTGTAAGTGTACTTGTTTACGTGGTTTACTAGCATGAAAATTGGATTACGAAGTCTAATTACAAAATTGTATGATGACATAGGTTTGACCTAGTTGTACTCCTACAATGGTTTATGATGACATATCTTGTGCCCTCATTATTCAAAAGCTTAAAAATCATATTTAAGGGTCTCTTGAGATTTAAGATTTGCATCACAGGTTCCCTGTGTGGGTTGGGTTAAGGGGTAGGGTAAGGTCATCATAAGTGGTTTTTAAAGTTTAAAATACATTACTCTTATGAAGAGTGCTTCCATATATACATGTGTCTTTGCCTGTGTGTCTAACCACCTTGTTTCCTTCTTACTTCTCCCTATTTGCTCATACATATTTTACAAGTTACAAAACACATGTAAAGTGATGCCAACTAATTCCAGGCGGATATGGCATTCTTCGAGCGCACTCAATTCGGCTATATATCGGGACCCAACTCAGACCTGGCTAATTATTTAATATACGACCCTATCATACAAGAAGCACAAGATGTGTATGGCCTGATTTGTTGCTATTTTCAGCCACATTGTTTTAATAGCAAAGCCATTTGTGCCACTTTGTGGACTCATGGGTGTGCTGGTCTATATAGCAGGTGTGTTAGGGTGCATTGTTGGTGCTTTGCTTTTTTGACAAACTAAAATAAGACTGCGCCATTGACCAACTAAAGGCTCATCTAAAGACCAGCGCAAAGTGCGTTAGTTATGTGCCTATGATTACATATTGCTTAATACACTAAGGATGTACAGCAATACACAAATATATTTTCATATGAAAAAATTAAAGAAATAAAATGTTACAAAAAAGATAGTTTGGACAAAATATAAAAACCACTACATCCATGCCTCATCTTGGAGGGCTTTTTTTATCAATTTTTATTTGGATATTGTTGTTATTAGTAGTAGAATTATTTATTATATGTATATTTAGATATTTTTTAATAAAAATTTAATAAAAAAAAGTTTAGTTTTGTCCACATTTCGGGTTTTGAACCTTATGGGGGCATAAGAATAGAAAGTATTTTTGGATATAACACACTTCGTTATTATAGTTTATTTATTCGTTTGCTGGAAATTAAAACCGGATTTAGAAATAGTTTTGAAACCAATTTTCATGCAAAACAAACACAATTATATATGTATGCTAATGGGTGTCTTCAGTGGAGTGAGTTTCCACCATTTTCCTTACACGAGAGTAAACAGAGAAAGTAAAGAAGCTGAATGGAGTGTGCAGATAGTCTGTTTAGCTGTTTTTTCGCTAGTGAAGCATTCATTTCTTTCACTTACAAA
This sequence comes from Danio rerio, assembly GCF_052040795.2. Classification (NCBI taxonomy): domain Eukaryota; kingdom Metazoa; phylum Chordata; class Actinopteri; order Cypriniformes; family Danionidae; genus Danio; species Danio rerio. Next base: position 14,451,239 of record NC_141031.1, read on the forward strand.
GTCCGCCATGTAAATAGCAAATGCGTTATGACTCGACGCAACAAAGGTATTTTTGAGATGAGACTCTGATTGGTTTATTGCACATTATGCTCAAAACACACCCTTAACCCATTAATAGAATAACCACAACCCTTTTAGACCATGCGCCGGGGCACAAACTGTATTTTGTTTTTTTGTCCTTAGAATAGCATAAATAGATTTGGACATGCCCTTAATGATTCTGCGCCATTCGCTTTAGACTTTGCACCTAGATCATTAAAATAAAGTCCATAGACTCAAACTTGCTCAGGTCCTGGGCACTATATACAGTGCATCCAGTGCATCCATTCATAGTGCTTGCCTTATTCCAAAATGGAATAAATTAATTTATTTCCTCATAATGCTTTACACAATACCCTATAATGACAATGTGAACAAAGTTTTTTTTTTTTTTTGTTTTTTTTTTTTTTTTTGCAAATGTATTAAAAGTACAAAACCTGAAACATGTACATACTGTAAGTATTCACAGCCTTTGCCTTGAAGCTCCAAATTGAGCTCAGGCACATTCTGTTTCCACTGATCATTCTTAAGATGTTTCAGCAGCTTAATTGGAGTTCACCTGTGGTAAATTCAGTTGATTGGACATGATTTGAAAAGGCATACACCTGTATATATAAGGTCCCAGGGTTGACAGTGCATGTTAAAGCACAAACCAAGCATGAAGACCAAGGAATTGTCTGTAGACCTCTGAGACAGGATTGTCTCGAGGCACTAGGCTGGGGAAGGTTACAGAAAAATTTCTGCTGTTCAGAAAGGTCCAATATGCACAGTGGCCTCTATCGCCTGTAAGTGGAAGATGTTTGGAACCACCAGAACTCTTCCTAGAGCTGTCCGGCTATCTAAGCTGAGTGATTGGGCGAAAAGGGCCTTTAGCATTCTTCTGTGGAGAGAGGAGAACCTTGCAGAACGACAACCATTTGTGCAGCAATCCACCAATAAGGCCAGTATGGTAGAGTGGCCAGATGGAAGCCACTCCCCACCTGGAATTTGCCAGAAGGCGTCTGATGGACTCTCAGACCATTAGAAAGAAAATTTTCTGGTCTGACAAGACTAAAATTTATCTCTTTGGAGTGAACGCCAGGCGTTACGTTTGGAGAAAACCAGGAACTGCTCATCACCAAGCTAATACCATCCCTACAGTGAAGCATAGTGGTGGCAGCATCATGCTGTGGGAATGTTTTTCAGCTGCAGGAACTGGAAAACTTGCCAGGATAGAGGGAAAGATGAATATAGCAATGTACAGAGACATCCTGAATGGAAACCTGCTTCAGAGTGCTCTTGACCTCAGACTGGGGCAACGGTTTATCTTTCAGCAAGACAATCACCCAAACCACACCGCCAAAATATCAGTGGCTTCACACCAACTAAGTGAATGTCCTTGAGTGGCCCAGCTAGAGCTCAGACCTAAATCCTATTGAACATTTCTGGAGAGATCTGAAAATGGCTGTACATCGTCGCTTCCCATCCAACCTGATAGAGCTTGGTACTGAGGTACTGCAAAGAGGAATGGGCAAAAATTCCCAAAGACAGGTGTTCCAAGCTTGTGGCATCATATTCAAAAAGACTTGAGGCTGTAATTGCTGCCAAAGGTGCATCAACAAAGTATTGAGCAAAGGCTGTGAATGCTTATGTACATGTGATTTTTCAAGTTTTTTATTTTTAGTAAATTTTCAACTATTTCAAAAAATCTTTTTTCACATTGTCATTGTGGGGTTTTGTGCGTAGAAATTTGAGGAAATAAATTAATTTAATCCATTTTGAAATGAGGCTGTAGCATTAAAAAAAAAATTGGAAAAAGTGAAGCGCTATGAATACTTTCTGCATGCACTGTATATACAGTCAAGCTCGAATTTATTCACACTCTTGACAAATTCTAACTTTTCCACAAGGATCCCTCTTGTACCTTGTCTTTATATCTTTTGGGAGAAGCCGGTGTCATTTTCGGTCAAAAATAAAAGCTGACTAGTTGAATAAAAGCAACTTTTGGTCAGAATTTGTTAGGGATATGAATCATTTTGAGCTTGACTGTATATATATATATATATATATATATATATATATATATATATATATATATATATATATATATATATATATATATATATATATAAAGACTATAAATATGTATGGAATCTACAGATTGCTGTTCTGGAGATATAAAGTGCTTTTTTCTCTTGTAAATCTTTTTGGATAAAGGCTTCTGTTAAATGAATAAATGTTAAAGTAAATGTGAAAAGAAATGTGCAAAATGTTAAGTGTGAGTTGTCTTGGACAGCAGTCACTGTACAGAATATTTGACCGCAGCCTAAGATTTACGAAGGCGGTCAATATTGTACTACAGACTTTTATACAGAGCATCTCACTCACATCCTCTTACAGGAAATAAGGCACTCGCACACCTCTGTCAGAGTCTTCGCTGATTTATACTGCTGATAGAGCAGCTCTACTGGGCCGTTCTTATCCAGTAGTTCAGACTCTCTCCATGGGATGTTAAAACTGTAGTCAAGAGCACACTCAGAATGGGGCGAAGCTGAACTGATTAACACATAAAGCCTAAGAGTTTATTTTATTTGAACGCAACACTCATAAAAAGGATGTCTTTATAGTAGAGGTGGGTCTTTGGTACCTCATTCCACTAAAATATGAGACCGAATGGCTCGGTTTTATGTGCCTCAGTAATTAGAAGGGAAATGTCTGTATACTTTCAGCCTATTGAACTCCAAGCCTTTAGAGAATTAGATGCAGGAAGCTGCAAGCAAAGCACAAGCTGTGTACCTTATAACTCTGTCCAAAATACATTATTTTAGCCTCTTTAAAATGTCAAAGTACAGTGTGCCCAGATGGTCCCTGCGATCCCGTCCATCTGGAAGAACCGAGGGTGTTTTGGGGGTTTTGTCGCCATTATCCACTTCTGAACGTGTTTAGGTCGCCATAGAGGTTGTTCCCCCTCTTCCTCATGGATCTCCTGACGCTTTTAAACTGAGTCCGGCTCTAGCAGGACCATTAAGTGGATTAGTTTCACTCACTCTAAAGGGAGTTGGATCCTGCTGGCAAGCTCAGAGCCTGCTGTGTTTATTCAGGAGATGTATGTAAATAAATATATAACTGAAGAGCAAGAGATTTTTTTTAAACCCCCCACCAGTCCTTCCTCCCTGACTTAATCTGGGGGGAAATGTGCATCGCTGTCACTCAGCGTTTGCCTGCACGGGGGAATTGAGCACAAAGAGAATGTCAATATTTTCTCCGCTAGATTAGGGATGTTTTAAAGTGGGATTTGATGACCTTAGCAAAAATCTGGGATGGAATTTCAAATACTTAGGCCTAGGTGCAGGTGAAAAACTTCACCTCCTCATTTACACTGCTCATCTTCTGCCGTGTGTGCTTGCAGATCAGCTTTCAATATATTTATTTATTTATTTATTTAAATTAAAAGAATGTTAAATACAATTTAGGTGTAGTTGATGTCTCTGACATTTAGATCATGAATCTTTTTAAAAAGAAACATTTAAAAACGATATAGTTTTCCATAGTGTTTTTGTTCCTATTGAAGTCAACGGTTACAGGTTTTCAACATTTTTCTAAATGTCTTGTCTCTGACATATTGATGATAAATCACAAAAAAAAATCACTTTTTTTAAACAAATTCTTTAAAAAGAAAAATTTAAAAGGATAGTTCATTTAAAAAATAAAATTTACTCCCTATTGAATCACTGTGGAACAAAGAGCAAACATGTAACTATTGACTTTCATAGAAGAACAAAAAATACTACAGAAGTCAATGGTTACAGGTTTTTAACATTTTTTCAAAATATGTTGTTTGGTATTTTGATGATAAATCCAAAAAAAAATTTACTATTCTTAAAACTAATTAAAAAAAATAAAATTAAAAAATAAAGGGATAGTTCATCCTAAATGTTTCCCAGAGATGGGTTGCAGCCGGAAGGGCATCCTCTGCTTAAAACATGTGCTGGATAAGCTGGCGGTTCATCCCGCTGTGGCGACCCCAGATTAATAAAGGCACTAAGCCAAAAAGAAAACAAATAAACAAGTTCATCCTAAAATGAAAATTTACTTTCTGCTGAACAAAAATATATATGTTGAGGCAAGGGTGTAACCATTTATTTTCATATTGTTTTTGTTCCTACAATAGAAGTCAATGGTTACAGCTTTTCTACATTTTTCAAAATATCTTGTCTCTGATATTTTGATGATAAATCACAAAAAATTACTTTAAAAAAAAAACAAATTCTTTAAAAAATGAAAATAAATAAATACATTTAAAAGGAATAGTTCATCCAAAAATGAAAGTTTACACATTGTTGAAGAAAAAAGATATTTTGAGGCCATTTATTTCCATTGTAGGAAAAAATATACTATGGAAGTTAATGGTTAATGAAAATGAAAATGTACTCACTATGTACACACTGTTGAGCAAAAAAGAAGATATTTTGAGGCAAACATGTAACCACTGACTTCCATAGTATTTTTGCTCCTTTTATGGAAGTCAATGGTTACATGTTTTTATCATTTTTCAAAATATGTTCATTTGTGTCCAACAGAAGAAAGAAACTCTAAGGATTGACACAAGTTAAGAGTGAGTAAATATGATGAAATTTAACTTTTTGGGTGAAATAAATTGCAGAAACGTTATATTTATTTGCATTGATCTTTATTGTTTATCAGTGTGTCAAAAATATGTTAGTTATGTAAGATTTAAACAAACAAGAGCATTTTATGGCCAAAACCTGACACATGTACAGGATGGTAACTGAACGTCTGAACAATGGGCCTGATTCAATAACCATTCTTATAAACAAATTTGATCTTAAACCTTACTTAATGCACTTTTCGCTAATGTTTTCTTTTCTGGACTTTGTTCTTAACTAAGAACAGAATGTACAGTCATATAGTTGAGTGGTAACAGTTTGTTCAAAACTATCAGTTATGGCAGTTTCGTTCATTGTAAGTCGATATATTTGTAGTTTTGAACATGATGTGTTGTAGGTCTTTTCAAAATAATTTTAAATATATAAGTAAATTACACATTTATTAAAATCAATACAGTCCGTAGTCATGATTTAAAAACTTTTTCAGTGATTGATTAGTCTGTTTTGGCTCCATATATTCATATGCGTTTGTTATCAAAATGACATTTCTGTTGCTTTTCTGTTTACACCTGGTCACTTCTTTTTATTTTCTTCTGAATGGATTCCTATTTTATCCAGTTGTGAAAAGCACAGGTGTAAATGCCCTCTGAAACCCATTAAGATGGATATAAATCCACTTAAACCACTTCAAGAACTGGTCTGGAATGCATTTCAGATGAAACTGGGCAGGTTAAAATGCATTTCAAAATACAGGTTTGAAGTTACATGTGTTTGTTACTTCCTCCCAAAATGTAAAAAAAAAAAAAAAAACTTGCGTTTTTTTTGTTAGGCTATAGGACAGTCAAATACAAAAGCACAAATACAGTTGTTCATTGAGTTTTATTTAATTTTTCAAATTTTTATTTAATTTCTTTTAAAATGAGTTTAAATGAATATCAGATGGCAGCATTGTTGTTATAACTCTGTCAATGGAGAGCAAAAATATTGTATTTTTTGGTTAAAGGCACAGTGTTTTGTTTAGGATACACATAAATGAATGTAAACCTCTTTACAGTTTTGCACGCATCTGTACGACAAAAGTAGATTTAGCTTTCATTTAGCCTGCAATGACAGTAATCGCCCTTGTGCGCTTGTGATGATGTTTTGCTGGAACACGAGTGAAGGACAAAGCCTCCAGTAGCCTACAAACATGTGTAGCCTATGAAAGTAGCATATGAAACATTTGTATACCAAATAGGATGTATAGCTTGCGTGTCTGTAAAAATTATAGTAACTTGAAAATGAAGGGCTTCAACATTCCTTGCACATCTACCTAAGATGGCATGCCCCTTTGTGGGAATATTGCAGGGTGTTTTCTATGTAAATTTAAAAAACTGGCATGAATTTTTTATTTTAGAAAGTTTCTTAGGAACAAATGAAATTTCTAAAAAAAAAATTAAAACAATAAATCCTGACATTTTCAGAATAATGTGCTGTGTATTAGCAGGCTTCTTTTAACACTTTCCAGGATTGCTGTATCTTTTTTTCTGTCCAGGTGATCTCATACAGCCTTTATAATATTCAGGTCTGCACCATGTGGAGGCCATTTCATGACTGTCTGTGTTTTTGTGCGTTTTTTTCTCCAAATAGGATTTCAGTGCAATTAGCGGATCATTATCATGCTGTAAATGAAATCTATTACCACAGAAGTACTGTCCAGAATAACATAATGGATTAAAACCTTTCTGTGTACTTTTTAACATTCACAGTTCATCAATTCAGACAATATCGCTAGCAACAATTGTACAAATGCAGCTCAAACCAGGAAACAGCAAGAAACAGCCTTGCAAGTTCATTCATTCTTGGAATTGAGAAACACCATTTGTCTACATGCCTAAATACACTAAGTTGCTGCCATGTGATTGGTGTACCTAATATAGTTGCCGGTGAATCTAAGTACACCGTTGATCTAAATTTCAGTACAAAGTTATATAACAATTAATAAATAAAAATGTATAGTATAGTAAGCTTTGTCAGCCACCCCCCCACTCCTCCCAAATGAGACTACCTTTTTTGTACATTTGATACTATCTTTTACTATTTACATTTGTACTATAATATGTTTCTTTACGTCTTATCGTCCACCTGAAAAATTCTTTATGAAAAAAAAATCTATAGAAACACTTCTCTTGTAATCCTCGAGCGACTTTAAAGGTCATACATTTTATCGATGGAAAAAAAACTGTTGAAGTCTGTGTCAGTCAGACAGATATGAGATGATGACTCAATGTTTTCTCTGTCTTGTTGTCAGAGTGTGTTTGGAGATGGGGAGAACACAAAGGTACGAGTGTCTGAACTGGAGGAGGAGGTGAGGACCCTGAAAAAGATCAATAAAGATCTGTATGAGTTCTCCACTCAGTTGCTCACCAAACCCAACTAGAAGAGATTGCAGCTGTGGAGCAACAATCATGGCAGTACAAACACCACGGAAGGAGTAAAATGCCTAAAATGTGACTTTGCATTGGACTGAAAATGGCAACATTTTTTACTTACGTTATTTTTATGTCCTGAGGGCAGGATTGTTCTCTCCATAGATCTTAACACCAGCTTATGCATGTGTGTTTATGAGGTGACATTTACTTTTTGTATTACTGTAGACTTATGAAATGTTTCTGAAGTTGAAGTATCTGTTTTGTAAAACAATTGGACCTGTACATTTAAAACAATTAATAGAAATAAAAAATATTCATTCACCCGAGTGAGTCTTCTTTGGCTTTCTAAACACTGTTCCAGACAGCATATCCAAGGCAGAGAACATTTGATGCATAATTTATGACTATACTAGAGAAAAACCTTTTATATATAAAGTTTGTTCATCCTTTCAAACCATTTACTGTAAATGTATCAATATACTGTGACAATACTGTTCACCGCATATATATATATATATATATATATATATATATATATATATATATATATATATATATATATATATATATATATATACACACAAACAGTTGAAGGCAAAATATAAATTGAAATTGAAACTGCTGCTTAACAGAGCAAGGACGTTTTCACAAGAGAGGGACTTATTTATTTTAGTTTAGCTGGAATAAATTTTTATAATTTAATAATTGGAATAATATATTTTTTTACGTTCAGTGTTATTACCCCATAATAATTTTGTAAATATATATAGTTTTTTAATGGCTACAGAATATACCACTATTGCCTAATTAACAATAACTTGTCTAAAGTTAATCTAATTAACCTAGTTAAGCTCTTAAATGTCGCTTTAAGCTGAATACTAGTATCTTGCTAAACAACTACTAAAATGTTTATGTACTGTATTCATTGAAAATACTTTATTGAACATCACTTGGGAAATGTTTAAAAAAAAAATTCACAGCAGTACTAAACATTTTACCTTCATCTGTACACACAAATTTAGTCCAACCTTCATATAGGTAAACTTAATTATGATGATTATGAAAAAAAAGCATTGTTTTAAGATGATAATATAATAAATGCTGTGTTTTGATGTGTTTTGTTAAATGTAAGTTGCTCTTAATCATTCTCTTTTAATGGGGGACATTTGAGGGCACAACATGTATGGAAAAACAGTGCATCTGGAAAGTATTTATAATGCTTGACATATTTTTAATGTCACAGTCTTATTCCAAAATGGATTAAATTCATAAATTTCCTTAAAATTTGACACACAATACTCCATGACAATGTGAAAAAAAAGAATTTTTTTGAAATTGTAGCAAATTTATAAAAAATAAAAAAACAGAAATATGACATGTATGCAAGTATTCACAGCCTTTGCTCAATACTTTGTTGATGCACCTTTGGCAGCAATTACAGCCTCAAGTCTTTTTGAATATTATGCCACAAGCTTGGCACACCGGCCTTTGGGAATTTTTGCCCATTCCTCTATGCAGTACCTCACAAGCCCTATCAGGTTGGATGGGAGGTGACGATGTACAGCCATTTTCAGATCTCTCCAGAGATGTTCAACAGCGTTTAGGTTTGTGCTCTGGCTGGGCCACTCAAGGACATTCACCAAGTTGTTGTAAAGCAACCCCATTGATGTTTTGGCGGTGTGCTTTGGGTCATTGTCCTGCTGGAAGATGAACTGTCGCCCCAGTCTGAGGTCAAGAGCACTCTGAGGCAGGTTTTCATTCAGGATGTCTCTGTACATTGCTGCATTCATCTTTTCCTCTATCCTGACTAGTCTTGCAGTTCCTGCTGCTGAAAAACCTAGTCTTGTTGTTGATCCCAGCTGTAAGAGCAACAAATGATAACTTGAGTAATTGATCATTTGGAAAAGTGGCAAAAGTCTGTTGAACTGCATCCCAATCGTCACAAATACTGCAAAAGACCTATTTGAACCCAATTGGACCCAAGATTCTCACACAAATTAGTCAAGTTTGGTGAAGGAAAAATCATGGTTTTTGATTATATTCAGAATGGGGGCGTGGGAGAGATTTGCAGAGTGGATGGCAACATTAACAGCCTGAGATATCAAGACATTTGTGCTGCCCATTACATTACAAACCACAGGAGAGGGCAAATGTAGCCTCCACGTCAAAGTTCCTGAAAGAAAAGAAGGTCAAGATGCTCCAGAATTACTGTACTATACTGTACAATATTTCTGTTAAGTGAGTCTTAGCAAAGTGAGGCATTACTGTCCTAATTAAAAAGCCACTTCTGATACCAAATTATATATATATATATATATATATATATATATATATATATATATATATATATATATATATATATATATATATATATATATATATATATATAATGAGTACAGAATTTATGCTTCATCTGATATTCAAAACATTTTTCTTAAATGTCAAAAATAAAACAGTATTTTTTACTTCAGAATGCAGGTTGCCTGTAAAAAAAAACTAAGAAACAATAACTGTCTAATTAAATCTATGTGATTGCTGTTCTGATCTTTGTTTTGATCTTCAGCTTTGCACTCTCTCCAGTCCTCCCACCAGTCACCAAATGGGTTTATTCGGGTAACTTACAGTACACATAATTGTGTCCATCCAGCAGCTGTCAGCCAATTTATTGTCTTGTAATTTGAACCTTCTCCAAAAGATCAGATTAGCAGTGTTCATTGCAGTGTACTTCAAATAACACTTTCCATCTCAATCTCTCCACATGTGTCTCCTTTCTACTTTACAGCGCGTTCTAAAACTTTATAAACACCTTTCCTCTAAGCATCGGCTTATTTTCCATCCCTTGTTACAGGAGAGTAAAGCTGCCCTCGCCGTGACCCTCACAGACGTCTCCGGGATTTAACATTCTCAGAGCGTCCACAGAATTTTAAAGAGCAAATATTCTAGCCTTTTAAAAAACTCAACTATATATATAAATAAATCAACAAGAAAAGAGTCATCAGCATTCCACCGGCATGCAGTTATGAATGCAGAGAACGCTTGATTTCTATCTAGTGAACTCATTTAGACCATGTGATGCAGATAAGACCCATCTGAGTATCATCTTCTTAGGATGGAGAGACGGAGAGTGAGGAAGCGGCGCTGATAACAATTACAACTACCTCTCAGCACTTCCTCTTTGAAGATTGTTCTACTTCAGCTGTTCCTTCTTGCAAGAGAGAGAAACAGTTCCCTGCACACACACACTCGCATAAACGCGCAGCAGTCATCTTGGGAAACTCATTCCCTCACCTTGACAGAGTCATTCTGTAGCCCTCAGCTGCGGGAAGCATTGAAAGCAGGCTGTTCGAGATGGGGCTCATGGAGGAACAGCTTCTTAAGAGCTTATTTTGTTTCTATGGCTGAGAAGGAAAGGTGTATTTCGAGTGTGTGACATAAAACACCTGGTCCCTCGAATGTATGTGGGTGGTTCTTTAGCTGTGGGTTTTTTTGTATCCCGTTGACTGCACACTAATAGATATTGGCTATTAATTCCTATTTTAAGGTGTTTTATGCATGATCTTATTCTACATTAATAATCCAACCCAATACCTGAACCTAAATTTTATTAAAAGTCATAGCAAGAATTGTTCCTCAAAATAAAGTTTGATCATATACAGTCAGGTTCATACATATTGGGACATCAACATAATTCTAACATTTTTAACTCAATACACCAACACAATAGATGGATTTGAAATTAAACGAACATGATATGCCGTAACTGCAGACTGTCAGCTTTAATTTGAGGGTGTTTACATCCAAATCTGGTGACCAGTGTAGGATTTACAACTGTTTGCATATGTGCCTCCCAATTGTTAAGGGACCAAAATATAATAGGACGATTGGCTTCGGATCAGTCCCATGGAGTGTTATTCCCTCATTAACCCAATTACAATGGGCAGATAAAAGCTCCAGAGTTCATTTTAATTTGCTATGTGCTATTTGCATTTGTAATCTGTTACTGTCAACTCTCAAGATGAGATCCAAAGAGTTGTCACTATCAGTCCAGCAAGCCATCATTAGGCTAAAAATCAAAACACACCCATCTGCGAGATGGCAAAAACATTAGGCGTGGCCAAAAGAACTGTTTGGAACATTCTTAAAAAGAAGAACACACCACTGAGCTCAACAACACCAAAAAACCTGGGGCCTCATGTACGAAGACCTGCATGGAAATCATACTAAAACATTGAGTACGCACAAAGCTGTAAATGTGCGTACGCAGAAAAAAATTCAGATGTATGAAACAATGCGTACGCCGAATCCCATGCATATTCTTTTGTACATCCGAATGAACGTGAAACCGAGCGCAACATGCACTGCAAAAAATGCTTTTCTTACCTAGATTTTTTTGTCTTGTTTCTAATCCAAATATCTAAAAATTCTTATATCAAGAAACATTTTCTAGGCAAGCAAAATATATTGTCTTGTTTTTAGAAATAATATCCCTATATTAAGGGAGTTTTTCCTTGAAACAAGCTAAATAATCTGCCAATGGGGTAAGCAAATTAATCTTGTTTTTCCTTTTGACATAAGATTATTTTGCTTACCCCATTGGCAGATTATTTAGCTTGTTTTAAGGGAAAACTCACCTAATTTTGTCATATTATATCTTAAAACAAGGCAGTATGTTTTGCATGTCTAAAAAACTATTCTTGATTTTAGAGTTTTTAGATATTTGGACTAGAAACAAGATGACTGTCTGACTGAATGACTGTTCTTTGGCAAAACCCAACGAAAAAGCATTGGCAAAAACAAGCAAAAAGAGAAACTGAACAGAATGTGAATTGAAGGTGCTGCTTTTGGAGGTAGACCGGAGGAAAACGGTGTTATTTGCAAGTTTGTCCTCTGGAATTAACAACAAAAGAAAAAAATAGAGTGGGGAGAGTTTAGCTGATGCTGTTAACACAGTTGGGCCTGAACATCGCACTGTGGAGTTAAAAGAGAAATAGTGTGATTTATAGGTGTAAAATGTTGTGACACCCTTACCAGTCTCAGTGGCGCAGCTCGTAAAATGCATGTCAACATGTTTTGACACATTCGACCATGAACTCGGTTCGAATCCAGCGTCTGATGAACTCATTCTTCTTTTTTCCCCGCTACATATCAGATTTTGCCTATTATTGATCACGAGGAAGACAAGTAGGAAACATTAATAAGTCTGTGGATCATATTTTATTTGCACATTTATTGAATGGAAATGTTTCTGATTCACGCATGCAAATTCATCTTCAGGTGGTGCCTTTATAGCAATGTGCGTGCGGTGGATCGTTTCAATTACAATGGAAAAACAGGCGACCGCTGCAAATTGCGCTTTAATGTTTGGCTGGTCAACTGTATGGTATGGAAATCTTATATACCTGCTAGATGAACCCGTCTCATACAGCTACCATTGCAAGGCTCAAAGACTCTTTATAGAGTACAATTTAACACAACTGCCAATGGAAATATAACAGACACGCACAAAAAATGTGCGTACGCCAGCCATAAAGCTGGCGTGGAGCTGCGCACATTCCCACGTTCAGTTCATCGTGAATAAATCCAAATGTGAGCGATTCTGAGAAACCTGGCGTACGCAAAGTTTTTGTGGGTACGCAGCATTGATACATAAGGCCCCTGGAAGACCACAGAAGCAACTGTGGTGGATGATTGAAGATTTCTTTCCCTGGTGAAGAAAACACCCTTCACAACAGTTGATCGGATCAAAAACACTCGCCAGTAGGTAGGTGTATGCGTCAAAGTCAAAAATCAAGAGAAGACTTCACCAAAAAGAAAACAGAGGGTTCACCACAGGATGTAAACCACTGGTGAGTCTCAAAAACAGCAATGCCAGATTAACGTTCTAAAAAAGTTATGGAACAACATCCTATGGACAGAAGAGACCAAGATCAACTTGTACCAGACTGATGGAAGGAGAAGAATTTGGAAAACGAAAACAACTGCTTATGATCCTTAGCAGTGAAACATGGTGGTGGTAGTGTCATGGCGTGGGCATGTATGGCTACCAAAGAGTTTTTCAAGAGAAAGAAGTGAAATATTATGCAATGGCCAAGTTAATTCCCTAGCCTGAATATGAATGGGCATGCCTTTAACTTGCTAAAGACAAAACTGAAGGGAAAATTCCCCAAGAACAAGCAGGAACTAAAGACAGACACAAACCTAGCGTCTGGTGATGTCTATGCGTTCCAGACTTCAGGCTGTAATTGACTGCAAATGATTTGCAAGCAGGTGTTAAAAAGTGAAAGTTTGATTTATGACTATTATTCTGTCCCATTACTTTTAGTCCCTTAACAAGTGTGAGACACATGCATAGTGGTGCAATTCTGACACCGTTCATCTGATTTGGATGTAAATACCCTCAAATTAAAGCTGACAGTATGCAGCTAATCCTACACTGTACCTAAACCTGATTGCTACTTTAATAACTATTAAGCGGCAGCAAATTAGGAATTTATTGAGCTAAAATCTTCATTAATGGTTTGTCAATAGCGAGGATTATACCTTAAATTAAATTGTGGACCGAATGTTTACAGTTAACAGTCTATTCTTTTCATTTCATGGCTATTCTCTTGGTTGCGCTACTTCCAGTACTGTATTTTAATATAATAAACCTTTTAACCAATCATATTTCAGCAATTGCATTTCCAGAATCAAATATGCTGCCCTGAAGGCCTTCAGAGGTATTAAGTGCAGATGTCTATAGCATAAAAAATGGCAGTGAACCTATTGCTTTAACCAATCAGATTTTGAGTTGGCTACACTGTGGCCAGCTAGCAGGCTTATGACAATGTCAGCATTTTCTTGCCCTTTTATTGGATGGTCAGAACTAGCATTCAGCATTACTGTAAACAATTTTTATTTTCACAGACAAATTGGCCAACTTTAAGTAAAAGCAATAGTAAATTAACTTAGTATGACAGCAGAATGCAACCACACACACTTCTGCAGCAAAGCTGTGAGATGAAAAACCACTTAAATATGGAAGGTTAATTTTCATTTTTGGCTTTTTAATTGGTGTCTGCATCGCATTCTGATGGTATTTGCAAAAAATGCCACGTTTACATTACAGTATGGATATATGAGTTTTGCAAGTCAAGGCTTTTCCGCTTGCTGCAGACTAGGGTGTGTTAAAACAGCCACACTTTTCTTCATTGTCTTATATTACACTGTAAAAAATAAAAAGTTGAGTAAACTTAAAATTTTAAAGCAACCGGCTGCAAAGAAATTTTTAGTTTACTCAACTTCAGTGGTTGAAGTTGTGCCAAATTATTTTTTTAAGTTGACTGAAATGGCTGGTTTAAGTCATGACAACTTTCAAGCCTAAGTTCATCTAACTTGTCATTATGAGTTTGCCTAAAATTAAACAGGGGTTGAGTAAACTGTAATAAATGAGTTGGCACAACTTAACAGAAGTTCAGTTAACTCAAAGCTGTGCAGCTGGTTGCCTTAATTTTTTAAGTTGATTTAATCTTTATCTTTTAATTCATAATTTTATGGAAATCTTATATCTGCGCTTCTCAAACAAATACCTGTATGACTCTAAGTATGAAGTTAAGAGATTACAAAACACACTATAAAACACAATATCAAAGAATATATTTATTGACAATTCTGCAAACAGTTTTCTGTCCAAATGAAATGTACTGCAGTCCAGAGAAGGAAAAGAGGCAACAAAAAGGTAAATCCTCAAATCCTATATTGCCTTTTAAGTGCTCGAGTTAAGCAAAAGTAATATTTAAAATGCTTGCACTATCAACATTTTTTTCAAAGTGCAAGAGTAATTAGTTTTGTCACGATATTTTAATTTTGTTACCCATCAGTTCTATAATTTTAAAAACGTCCATTTCCTGCTAACATTTGAGCGTTGTTGACCATGTTTTAAACACTGTTATATTGCCATTGTGTTCACATGCTCAACAGAAAAGACTGATTAGGCGTGAAGAGCATCAGTTCACCAAACTCACTGCTGTTTACTGAGTGTAACCACAGATACAGGGACACTTAAGAATTTCACATTGATCAACTGGTCTGTGTATAAGCTGACACAAGTGGTACGCTGTGTGTGTGTGTGTGTGTGTGTGTGTGTGTGTGTGTGTGTGTGTGTGTGTGTGTGTGTGTGTGTGTGTGTGTGTGTGTGTATTTGTGTTTGCACTCCATGAACATCAGTGAAGAGCAGTGAAATGGTGAACTTCTCAGCCAATCACAGTAATTTATGTTGAGCGCTTGAACACAACAGCCAATCTATCAATTGGTGGGAAATGGATGTTTTTAAAATTTGAAAATGTAAAATCAAAACTGAATTTAAGTTTGGTGACAACACCAAGAGTAACACAATTTCAGTGTACAAACAAATGCATTCAAGGCCAATAAACACTTTCTGAATAGTTTCAAAGATGTGTTTCAGTTCTTTGGGGTAGTTCATAATGAGGAAATTAATCAAACCAAAGAGGAGAACAACAGCTGTCGGAAGATCTTTTCCAGCACGATTTGCTCTTCCAGAACCACAGACAGGCACCTTACATTTAGGTTGGTCTGAAGAGTGGCAACATCATCTTCAACAGTGCTAAGGATGTCCATCTCCATCTCTATTGTGCAAATATCTTCTGGCTCTGTGTCCTGCAGTAAAAAGAAACATAAAAAGAGGATGAAAAACTATTTTTACTGCTAAATCACAAACATCTCCAAAAAGCAAGGTAAAAAAAAAAGCAAAGGCAAAGCAACTTAATTTGGAAACTGAAGGTAGTAATGTCAGTAACACAGTCATTTATATACCTTCTATTTATAAAACATTTCAGGTAACACTTTTATAATAATGAATCATTTATTAAGCATTAGCAAATAGTGAATTGATTATCCGTTAAGCATCAACTCTACATGAATAAACATTAGTAAGCTATTTAATAAGTACCAGTACCTAATGAATAAGGACTAGTATCTAATACATAAGTACTAGTATCTATTAATTAGGTAGTAGCATCTCAGTAATAGGTACTAGTACCTAATGATTAACTACTAGTAGATAAAAATATGCACTAGTCACAGCTGGAATACATACTAGTCAAAACTGAATAGTTAATATCTCAATTAGAGATCCCATAGAAATGAATGGGAAAATTTTTAATTCATTACGAGTAACAACAGAATAGTTACTAGTCACTATTAAAATAAGTACTAGTAACTAATAAATAAGAACTAGTATCTATTTAATAAGTACTAGTATCTAATAAATAAGTACTAGTATCTAATAAATAAGTACTAGTAACTAATAAATAAGTACTAGTAACTAATAAATAAGTACTAGTATCTAATAAATAGAACTAGTAACAAATAAATAAGTACTAGTAACTAATAAATAAGTACTAGTATCTATTTAATAAGTACTAGTATCTAATAAATAAGTACTAGTATCTAATAAATAAGTACTAGTAACAAATAAATAAGTACTAGTATCTAATAAATAAGTACTAGTATCTAATAAATAAGTACTAGTAACAAATAAATAAGTACTAGTATCTAATAAATAAGTACTAGTATCTAATAAATAAGTACTAGTATCTAATAAATAAGTACTAGTAACAAATAAATAAGTACTAGTAACTAATAAATAAGTACTAGTATCTAATAAATAAGTACTAGTAACTAATAAGTAAGTACTAGTAACTAATAAATAAGTACTAGTTAGTACTTAATGGAAAAGAACTAAGAAAATGGATAAGTACTAGTAACAAGAAAATAGATACTAGTACGGGCTATAGAATAAAAGTTAAAACGGCTTGCCATAGGTCATCAGCTATTGTCACATTAAACCAGATGCTCAGACCCTGAGAGATGACAGGTGGCACCACTTTACAATTGAAGGGCATTAATTATGGTTATTCACAGGTTAGTCATTTTGATCAGAAATTCCCAACATGTTTTAATTATTAAAAATGAAATTTGCTTTATAATTATTGTTGCAGCACCTGTTTTCACTCCCTGGTCAGCCGGACTCAGTCATGGTTGTTCTACTAAAGACTAAGTGATGAAAATGTAGCATCCTTTACAGAGGTGAAAACAGTGCTACAAACTTTTCTTTTAGGGAACAAACTGTTTTGTAACTTCAAAGATTAATTACCTGCATGAATTCCAATATTGCACACAAAAAGAGGAACTCCAAGGTAAACTCCATAAAGTTTAATATGCCCCCCTTTAATCAGTGATATGATTGAATGCTAAATAATTACTTGATTGTCCAGTTGGTCCAGGGCGGTTCTTATTATCTCTCCATATCGCCCACCACATGATCCATAAAACTTGATAGCGTATTCATCCGAAAAAGAGAAGATATCTTTGAGGTTGGTTTGAGTAATCCTGTAAAACTCAGCATAGACCTACAAACAGACCATAAAAAAATGAATAGTATGAATTGTGAACAAGGGTTATACATTTTGAAATAAATAATCTCAAATGCAAACTTGCCTAAACTCCCAAAAACATGCAGGCCACTGTTTTCGGACATCAGCTACAGGAGGTTAAAAAAATCAAATAGTCAGTAACTGCAGCAGACTGTTAATGTGCTAATGTCAAATGTGATTTTAATGCACCTACAGTCTTTAAAGTGCAGAAGCAGTCTGCGAACAAACAAGGCTGCTGCCAGGATGGTCCTTGATAGCGATGTAGTCTGTAGTGTAACTTCTCAGCTACTGTTTACAAATTTGCAAAACTTACACTGCATTCCAAACCTATAAAAAAGTAAATAAAAATGTAACATTGCAGGTCAAATTGTTTTCATAAATTAAACTGATGTTTTTAAAAAGCACAATATAAAATAAATATTGCAAACATAAAAAGAGAAGATTTAAATAATACATACATACATGTTACTTAACTCATAAAGGGTTAATGTATGCCAAATAAATAATCATAAAAACCACAAGCTCCTGGAATACTATATGTACACTACTAGTGACTGTATATTTAAAGTGGTATGCTAAATATTATTTTGAAGTGGTTTTAATGTTATCGCATTGCTGGGTTAACAATACAGTGGTGACCGGCCGCTCAGATATGTCTGTTTGCAACAACATTTCACTACATTTCCCTCCAGTTTAAGAAGCAAATTAACGTTAAACAGTCCTTCAAATGAAGCAAACTTCACAGGTGGCTAGCTTGTTAGCCCGAGCTTGTCAGAAATGATCTTCACACGATGTAACTTAGTTTTGTGGGAACATAACATTACATTTTACTTTAGATTTGCACGCTATTTAGATTAATTTTGATAATAAAGCTAATACAAAGCTTACTTGAATCAGGAGATGGCAGCTGCTGCTGGTGAGAGGACACCTCGTGCAAAATGGCACCCGAAGACAGACTGAGCATGTGCAAAGACGGGAAGTAGATGATCCAGTGAAGAACTCAAAATGTAAAGTCTGCTCAACTTAAGTATTTACTTTCATTGAACAAACCAGTTTTAAACCTTCAGTTAACTCATTTTTAAAAGTAAACTCAACACTGGGCTCAAAATATGTCCACCCAACTTACAATTTTGATTTGAGTTAGCAATTTGCAAGTTGGATTTTTTACAGTGTAATTATTTTAATGTCACTTGCTCACTTTCCTAGTAGAGCAGTACTGACTAGTATTTTAGTCACAAAGTCTACTGGTAGACAAGCCGAGAGACTTGTGAAGATGAAATGCCATATAAGTCCGCTAATAGTTTGTGCAACTTGTTCACAAGACGTTTGGCCATGGTCATGTCTAACTAAGCCTGGTTTCTCTTGAGGTTTTTGGTGAAGTTTTTCCTCGCCGCTGTCACCACTGGTTTGCATGGTTCAGGACTCATAGAGCTGCGCATCGATGGATTGATCTTCAGTGTTTGGACTCTCAGTATTGTAAATTGTAAACTGAACTGAGCTAAACTGAGCTTAAACTCTAAACACTGAACTGACACTGTTTCAATTTAGTATAATATTTTATGTTAAGCTGCTTTGACACAATCTACATTGTAAAAGCGCTATAGAAATAAAGATGAATTGAAATTAATTAAAATGAGGTTGGGTTTAGGGTTGGTGTAGGTGGAGTAGACATAAATAAAACAACAAATTACTCTGAGGTTGGGTTTAAAGTTTGTGTAGGTGGAGTCTATATTCATAAAACACAACAGATTACTGTGAGTTTTGATCACTTCAGTTTGGAATGACACTTCAATATGGCGACGATTATTGTTTTCAATTAGAAGTGTCATTCAGAAGGTGATAAAACCCTTTTTTAACACACCACTTATGTTTAATTTTTGAGATTTCATTGTGTTGTGTTGTGTTTTATCCACTAACAGACCACGATAGGCCATTATAATATTTTGTAAGTATGCTGTTTCCTAAGATAAAGATTTACACCCCAATGACTTTCACTTTTTAGTTTCAGCTTTGTGGCTTTATACATGAACCAGTGATGATTGAACTTATTTAAAAAAAAAGAGAGCTGTATGCAGAGCTTGATTACAGTATCACCCGTGTGTTACAACACTTAAATATATGCTGATTACTGTGGCGCTCCGTGCAGCTGTTATTTTGAAATATTCTTCATCAGCTCTGCATAATACTTGTTCTTTTCTGTCTGCATGCTGACCAAATCAAATGTTGTTTTTTTAACATCAAATGCAAATGTAGCCCTCAAATTTGAACTTGCTGTCAATAAGGGATTTAGAGAGTCTCTGTTAAACTGCTAATGTTGCGGTGAGATGACCCATCTGGACTGCTGGGAAATTTGTTACAGAGTCATATACTGTATGAAGGCTGAAGACTATGTGAGACGAAAACAGCCAGTGCTTGTGTTTACCACTGAGAGCTGTTTCCCTCTCAAGCAGAGCGCTCATTTCAATGCCAGCTTGTGTTCTTATTTACAAATTTTGCTTATTTAATGTCAAGAGATTTAGCGGATTTGCTGCCATGTGTTAAGTGGAATTCTGTCTTGTGCTCTTTCTTTGAAACACTAAATGTCATGTAGTCTCCAAATCCATATATCAATGTTCCTGGAAGCAAACGAGCAAAAAAAAAAAAAAAAAAGAAAAGAAAACGTAATTGATCTCAAGTCTTTTAGGTAGCTTATTTTCAAATGTCAGTGGTAAGAGATGCTTTCTCATGCAGTAAATAGTAAATAAACACAGGTTATCATTAAGTAACCTTTTTTTCAGTCTTGAGTAATGAGTTTTAGTACTCGGTTCGACTTTGTCGATCAAATCAATTATAACTAGAAACGTGGGATTGATAGATAAGAGCTTTCAGGATTTTAGACTCAGAAATTATATTTATGTATACCATTGCAATAATTTAAAAAAAGGAAAATTGTTAACTATTTACATAAAATATTGAAAAAAAGCTATAAATAACAAACATAAACAAATTTATATATTTATTTATTTGTATATGTATTATCTGGTTCTCAAATCTGATTTGTGATATCCTGCAATATCAGCACTCGTACAGCCTCTTCACCCTTGTGTATTTCTCCGCCCACATACAGTGCATCCAGAAAGTATTCATAGCGCTTCACTTTTTCCACATTTTTTATGTTACAGCCTTATTTCAAAATGGATTAAATGCATTAATTTCCTCAAAATTCTACACACAATACAGCTGATCAAATCATTATAAAACCAGTAAGTGACACTCTAAGTCGATCTCTCTCTTTTTTATGTTATATAGTCTCTTTAATATGTGTAGTGCTGTATTTATACCATAGTAATTTGCTAGTGTTTGCTTTGTTTTGGCCTTTTCGGAGTCAATTATTGTAATCTCCCGATTGCAACAAAGAAATACTGGGAAATATCTGTGGACTGATTTCATGCCATTCAGCTTTTTAATCTTAACATGATAGCAAAATCACCTGTTTTGTCAATACTTTGGATATTGCGCTACAATCTCAGAAATAATGGTACGTGAGCTGTCACTGGGGTGCTACCTTTTCAAAAGGTTGCAAATTTGTACCTAAAAGGTCCATATTAACACTCAAGGCTACTTATTAGTATCTAAAATGTACAAAAGTGTTCCTCTTAAAAATTTTACATACTTTTAAGGTACCGATATGTACCCTTTAACTACAGACATGTATCTTTTAAAAAAGGTACCACCCCAGTAACAGCTCACTTACCTTTATTTCTGGGAGTGTAGAATCATTCAAATACTAGCTCTAAAGTGACGTTGGTGAATTAGTAACAGTTTCTGCTGTTCTGACCAGCTGCAGATGTAAATCAATTGTGGAAGAAAGTAGTTCCTCATACAAAAGGATTTTTGAGATTCTCTGTGTTTAATTTTCCTTTTTTTATGTACACAATTAGGCAGATGAACTGTTGTATAGATGCAATATCATACTCGTAGCCGTGTGCAATATGACTGTATTTCATCACTGGTCGCACACTGAGTCACTCGGCCTGTGGCTTCGAGCCAACACACGTCTTCCACTAGTGCCGATATACAGCCATTTTGCCCTGCGACTCATATGATATTGCTCATATACAGAGATGGTCAGTATTTATGATCCATGTATTTCAAATATGTATTTTAAATAAAAATAGTATTTTGTAATTTGTATTAGATAGGGTCTAGAAAAAAAATAGCTTAATATTTTGTATTAAAATATTTTAGTGTCTTGTTGTCACGCTGGTAGACAAGAAAGACAGGATGGTTATCATTTATCAGTTTTATTCTTGATTTTTTTTTTAATTATTTGTTTTGAAAAACAAAATCACTTAAAGTGAAGAAGTAAAAAAGTGGTGTTAATGCTGTTAGTGATCTTTTACAGCATGGTAATGTAAACATTTGATGTTAGCGATCTCACATGTAGTTAGTTCGTGGGAACATCAGCAGGAAAGCATGCAGACACACAGTCCATCAAGTCAATGGCAGATCTTCTGGTAAACACTATATAAATGTAAGCACTTCCCTTGATCAGTGTGAAGGATTGGAAGGCACGTAAGGAACATCCGTGGGTGAAAATCCAAACACACAGTTCATCAGATAGATGGCAGATTTTCTACTAAACACCAGATGAGAATATGCACTTCCCTTGATCAGTGTGAAAGACTCGAAGACTAGCAAGGAACATCCATGGAAGAAGTGGAGAAGACAAAGGAGCGAAGATGAGGACAACCATCGGACCTTAATACCGGCCGACAACTGAGAGCAGAAGGTAGGCTTTTATAGTGTTCTTTGATGAAGAAAAACAGGTACAGGTAATTAGAATCCTGGTGAGGGTTCATGTGATTGGATAGAGGTGGTTTATGAGGGAGAGCGATGATTGGGTGAGCAGGAATGAACCGGGGATGTAACACTTGTATTTTAAATACTGTAAAATACAAAATTACTGTAAAATGCAGTTACTGTGTCATTACATTGTAACCACATTGTAGTTACATCCAAGGTAATATTTAAAAGTATAAATGTTTCTTTGTAAATTGCATGTGCAGTATATGGTTATTTAGTTGTATACTTAAATATACATATTGCATATGTAATTACAAACTTAATTGCGATACTATGTCATTACATTGTAATTACATTGCAATTACATTAAAGATAATATTTATAAAGATAAATGTTTTTTTGTGTATTTCATGTACAGTATTTGTGTATTTATCCTTAAAAATATGCAACAAATATGCAATTACATTGTAATTTCATTATAATTACACTTGACTAATAACATTGTAATTACATCTATGATAGTATTGTAAATTGTGTTTTTGTATATTTCATGTACAGTATTTGTTTGTTATACACACACACACACACACACACACACACACACACACACACACACACACACACACACACACACACACACACACACATATATATATATATATATATATATATATATATATATATATATATATATATATATATATACTTTATGAATGTGATTCGAATTGGCTGGAGGGTGTGCATTATTTTCATTGAAACACACAGGTAGTTCCAATCAGTTTTGTAATTACGATAGCAACTCACCTGTGCTGCATAGGAAACGAATGAGGATGTTTAATGGTAGATGGGAAATCTGCAAAATTAGAACAATGCTCATCAATTGTGCCATAAAATCAAGTTTCAAGATGTTTTTTCAAGCGAGAATATTGCTTATATTAAAGTCTTATTAAAGTTTATATATAAGGATAGCGCATCTGTAAAAAATGTGGGACTCCAGGCAGTCTGTGAACATCTCCACAACGATAGAAGCTTATATACATCAGAACATCTCAGGACTTTTAAATACTTTTTTACAATTTCATTCAATTATTTTTGCAACACAATATACATATGTACTTCATTCATTCATTTTCTTTTCAGCTTAGTCCCTTTATTAATCTGTGGTCGCCACCACGGAATGAACCGCCAACTTATCCAGCACATTCACGCAGCGGATGCTGCCGCAACCCATCTCTGGGAAACATCCATACTCACCCATTCACACTCACACACTACAGACAATTTAGCCTACCTAATTCACCTGTACTGCATGTCTTTGGACTGTGGGGGAAACTGGAGCACCCGGAGCAAACCCAGGGGGATCATGCAAACTGCACACAGAAACGCCAACTGACCCAGCCGAGGCTCGAACCAGCGACCTTCTTGCTGTGAGGCGACAGCAATCCCTACTGCACCACTGCGTCACCACAAATGTTCTTAAAGGTATT